>NC_086451.1:36467948-36602948 GCF_028390025.1 Pseudophryne corroboree
AGGAATTCCAAACACGTGGTTTCCTGGCAGATATGTCATTTCCGTGATCATGTGCTGGAACCCATCCCATCAGCTTCGATCAGTCTAACCAATGAAAGGATTGATTATTGAAGTCTCGCACATATTTTGCTAATACCGCTTTTACTCCGAATTGAGACCCTGATCAGACTGGTGCCAGGACCTGACTTATTGCCGGGCTGGTGACAGCAGTGGTCATACTTGCAGTGCTGGCGCTAGGAGATCTTAATACCAGCTTTCCTATGCTGTAAACGGTTCCCAGGTCGCATCGGCCTGGCTTACCCGTGTACACTGCACCGTGGCCCGGGACCAAAGCTGCAAGCTAGCCGGGTTGGATTCCTGGGTCACTGGACCCGGGTAAACCCTCTTACACTGATAAATAACCCCAGCTTGATGTTGGCTGCAAATGAGCTATTAGAGTAGATTGTATAATGGGTTATGGACAATCTTTTCCTTCCATGACAACTTCCATTTGTTGATAAAAGCACGTTGGTGCTAAATCATCCTTTTAAATCACTTTGATTGGATTGCACTGAATATTCTACATACTCTAGTGCAGAGATTGACGTTCTCTATGGGTTATATATTGAAGTAGCAATGCCGTTTGTTTATTTTTATCGTTAATCTTATTGGGAAGTTCTAAATAGAACTTTGGTAATTACCGTTTTCCTTGGTTTGTTTCTTCAGGCTGCTATTACTGCTTTATAGTTCTGCACAATATCATGTGACCTCTGTGGCAGCGACAATCACATGACTTATGATGTCAGCAGGGAGGCTTCAGAACGCCCTCCCGTGCTCAATCGGCACACTAATAATAAAAAAAAGTACAGAAACTGAGTATCGCATCTGATGGGCTTCTGAGCTGGATCCAGAGAGTCTCTGGAAGTCTCCAGTGCAGTTTGATGGCAGCTGAGTTGCGGAGCACTTGGGGACTGATGCGCAACTCAGCCTAATATCCGTTTGCTGCAGAAAGGGCTTATCCAGGTGGCGGTAGGGCGGTCCCATGTTGGCCAAGTGAATTTTGAGTACAATTGTTGCGACGTGTGTGCCGCTCTGCATTGACCCATCTGTGTTTATTATTATTTATTATTATCCTTTATTTATATTGCGCCACAAGGGTTCCGCAGCGCCCAATTACAGAGTACATGAATAATCAAACAGGAAAACAGCAATTTACAATTGATGACAGTATAGGATAAGTACAGAGTAAATAAACATAGCTACATCAGCAGATGACACTGGAATAAATATCAGGTGGCAGAAGACTGATGGATTTGGTGCAGTTGAAGATTATTAAAGTAAGAAAGGATAAGCACATGAGGGAAGAGGGCCCTGCTCGTGAGAACTTACAATCTAAAGGGGAGGGGTAGACAGACAGCGGTGACACAGATGGGGTACATAGAGAGCGTGGAACAGGGGGTTAGGAGGAGATTTGTCTGGGTTTGGTGAAGAAGTGGGTCTAGAGAGCCCGTTTGAAGTTTTGTGGAGAGTCTGAGAGGGAGAGGTAGGGAATTCCAGAGAAGTGGTTTGGTCTGCGGCTCTTATTTAACACTGCCGTAATCTTCTCAATGAGCCCTACAGTGTAGTGTTCGTGACCCCTACCGCCCCCTGCCGGTATGACAGAAAGAGAGGTAGACGATCCACTCTGCTTATCCTGCGCTCTGCCGTACAGCGGAAGATGGGCCCCTGACACAGTGTGGTGACGGTTTTACCCAAAAAGGTCTTCTCAATGAACCAAGCACAATAGGGGAGGGGGGTTCCATAGAAAAATATTTATTTCCCAGGATGCTATGTTTTATTGCAGGAAAGTGTAGCTTTATATACTGTAAGTGATTCTTTATTTTGCCAAGAGGGAGATTATCTGCAGCCACATATTGTGAACAAAGGGGCCTGATTCATGTTTGGAAGTAAAGCAAAAAAAGCAAGCAACTGTGTCTGGAACAAGCCACGTTGCTATGCAAGGGGAGCAAATAATTTTCTATGTTTTCTGTGCAGGGTAAATACTGGCTGCTTTATTTTTACACTGCAATAGAGATTTAAATTTGAACACACCCCACCCAGATCTCTCTGCACGTGTTACAACTGCCCCACCTGCAATGCACATGGGGGGGCTAATTCAGACCTGATCGCTCGCTAGGATTTTTTTGCAGTCCTGCGTTTGCATAGTCGCCGTCCATAGGGGAGTGTATTTTCACTTTGGAAGTGTGCGAACGCATGTGTAGCAGAGCGGTACAAACAGATCTTGTGCAGTCTCTGCGCAGCCCAGGACTTACTCAGCCGCTGCGATCACTTCAGCCTGTCCGGGACCGGAATTGACGTCCGGATTCCTCCCTGCAAACGCCTGGACACGCCTGCGTTTTCCCAAACACTCACAGAAAACGGTCAGTTGACACCCACATACGGCTCCTTCCTGTCAATCTCCTTCCGATCGCCCATGCGAATGGATCCTTTGCACAAACCCATCGCTGAGCGGCGATCCACTTTGTACCCGTACGACGCGCCTGCGCCTTGCGGTACATACGCATGCGCAGTTTGGACCTGATCTCCCACTAACGAAAACGCAGCCTAGTGATCGGGTCTGAATTAGGCCCATGGTTTTGCCCAGTTGCTTGCTTTGTTGTTAACTTTACAAACACGAATCCGGCCCATAGATACGGTGCTATTCGAGGCAGTAGATTTGAAGTCGTATTCTCATGTAAATTTAATGGCCACAAATAGATCAAATGCCTTTGTAGTCATTGACAGTGTGCTGTAATGGGTAGTATCATACTGTATAGTATCTTCTGCAAATACACTTTTATAGGATCTGATGCCTTTTTAGTGGCGGAAGAAGGTGGGGAGGGGGGAGGCTATAGCCGAGTGTCTGCTGCTAAAATATATAGTAAAGGAAAATGTTTGTCTAGATAAGTGATTTGAACTGAGCCAGACAAAGTACCTTTTTCACTAGAATACGCTAGCAGATTTTAGCAGCATTGCACACACTAGGCCGCCGCCCTCTGGGAGTGTATTTTAGCATAGCAGAAGTGCGAACGAAAGATTAGCAGAATTGCGAATAGAAAATTCTTAGCAGTTTCTGAGTAGCTCCAGACTTACTCCTACACTGCGATCAGTTCAGTCAGTTTCGTTCCTGGTTTGATGTCACAAACACGCCCAGCGTTCGGACAGCCACTCCCCCGTTTCTCCAGCCACTCCCGCGTTTTATCCTGGCACGCCTGCGTTTTTCCGCACACTCCCAGAAAACGGCCAGTTTCCGCCCAGAAACACCCACTTCCTGTCAATCACACTCCGATCACTTCAACGATGAAAATTCTTCGTTCGGCTGTGAGTAAATCTACTAAGTTTTGTGCTAAAATACTTAGCGCATGCGCACTGCGTACCATGCGCATTCGCATTTTTGCCTTAATCGCTCCGTTGCGAAGATCGGCAACGAGCGAACAACTCTGAATGACCCCCACTGTGTGTACACTTATGCTGTATTGCTGGCGAACCTGTGGCTCTCCTGCTGTTGTGGAAACATTTGGTAAAGCATGCTGGGAGTTGTAGTTTCACAACAGTTGGAGAGCTCCAGGCCTGCTATCGAGGAAACACTCAATGGGGCAGATTCAATTGGGAGCAAGGTCTAGCGAGAGAAAATCCTTACGCCCAGTTCTGGATTACTGCGGGTATGCACACTCCCGATACCCGCAGTATTCAATATACCAATATTGTCTGAATAGCTGTATATGGCGATTCCTACGGCAAAACAAACTAATAATCTCAGCTGAGGGCAGGATCCTCTACATTTCTATATGATGTGCACATTTTTATTTATTCTTTCTTTTAACGTCTCTAATGTGAGATGCAATGGGAGGTCTACAGTCATATTGCCGTTCCCTCTAAGATGCATCGGCTGAAGTTGTATAAGGTTTGCAAAACGTCTTCTGGAAACGAGCCACTCGAGGCCTTTTAGAATGTTGAATGATCAGATGTTTTCATTAAAAGCAAAGTACAGATGAATTCATCAGAGAGCAATCTCAAGATGACCTGGAGCTTGCACAGCAAAGGTTATATACAGAACCTTTTACAGAGAGATACCGACATGCATTATGCATTCTTAACCTTTAGCTTGCTGTGTAAGAAGGCTTGCATGTAGTACCATTTTAAAGTGAGCACGGATACAAAGCAGCATTTAAAAAAATAAATACGTAGTTAACAAACGGTCTGTTATCTGCTTGTAACATACTACACACGTTCGCATGATAACCAAGGTCCTGCTAAGGCATGACTCTTTGTTGATGTTAACCCTTACAAATCCGTTATCTCTTGCATATGTAAGACAGCAAACACTTTCTTTTGGTTTAAGATCTACTGTGCTGGTGTGTGTGTGTATAGCTGGGGGAGACCAGTCACCAGAACCTGCCCAGACCTCTGTACTATGGATTGTGATGCTGCATCTTTCTTTATGGCTGTCTTTGTGCACAACTAGAGAAGAGTAACCTTCTAGAACACGTCCAGACCTCAACGGCCCCATACACTAGAGCGATGATGCCCGATTTCGGGCATTCGGCCCGATATATCAGATGAAATCGGCCATTTTTGAAGTGTTTCCGATCCGATGCGCATTCCTGTGAGCATCGGATCCTCCAGATTGAATGTGCTGCACATTCAATCACATCCAACCTGGGGGCATGGCTGGGATCGGCCAAGATACATCGTATGCAAAAGGGCAGCATACAATGTATTTTGGCCGATCGTGGTCCCCGGGAGGCTGCTGGGGTGATCGCCTGCGATTGCCTCCGACATGCGGTCGGATAAGTGTATGGGGCCCTTAACATCTGTGCTGCCATTGTGTTACGGCATCCCTGTAGTCCACCTTGAGAAGATCAGTGCTAGGACCTGCTCTGATATTTGTGGCTGTTACTGTTCAACACGATCTCACTCTTGTACGTATCTGTGTACGCAGCTGGAGAGGTGCAGTGATAGAGCCTGTCAAGACCTCAGCGCCTTCTGCAGGCAGAGCCCAGGAACCCACCAGAGCTCCCCCACAAGATGTTGCAGAGCAGAAAGAACCAGGTATGGGGGAAATTTCAGATGCATCTTGCAGTAAAATAATAACGGTCTGTCTGAGCTAGTACTTGATTAGTACTCCAGACGTTCTGCAACGTGTTTGCTGTACTACTCCCCTCTCACCTACCCCTTGTGCATTGTCTCCCCCTCTAGTCCCCATCACTGAGCGCCAGGAGGCGGTGAAGGAGGCCTTCCTACACGCGTGGAAGGGTTACAAGCAGTTTGCCTGGGGTTACGATGAGCTGAAGCCTATCTCCAAATCGTACAGCGAGTGGTTCGGCCTCGGGCTCACACTCATAGATGCCTTGGACACCATGTGGATCATGGGTCTGAAAGAAGGTGATGATCTGTCTCTAACTCAGGAGGGGAGGAACCTGCTGTGATATCACTGGGGATCTACGAGGTCTTCTTACTGGTGGGAACTGATAATGATAAAGTGTCTCTTCTGCTTACAATGACGCCTGGTGGGGAGACGATATAAGAACATACTGGGGTCCGTTCACCTGATGCACCTTCCTGCGTTCTTTACACTGCTTTGTGTCCGGGAACAAGAAAAGACAACTGTTCTTGGGTGGTATATGGGGAAAAGGCTTGAGCGATATATAGGTGTGTGTTTAGTAAATGTTGCAGCCGGGTGTGCCTAGATCTCGCCTGATGGGGAGAAGCTCCTTTGATGACCGTGATAGTCACAAGATTGTATGGCGCGGCTGCTTTGCACCAGCTGGCAGCAGTTTCGGTATACAGATGTGTCTTCAGAAATCTCCTCTCAGCGTGCCAGGTTCCATGAGGCTCTGCTAGCGTCGGGCATCTTTTTTTTTTGCCAAAAATGCGTCTGCGTTGCAATGTGATGTAACTAGGACGCACAAGGAGACTGTGCTGAATAATTTGATATCACGTGTATATCTGTGTACGACTGACTCTCTGCGTCTGTACATGTGCTACAGTGTAGCAGGCGCAGCTTTTTTTCCAATACAAGTTCTGCTCCGTATACAGACTCGGTCACACACACAATACTTGTAAATCTAATTAATCGGCACAGTATCTCTGTGCGTCCTAGTTGCATCGACCAATGCTAGCAGATTTGCATGGGACATGGGCGCAAAGTTGCGTCGGGCGTCTCGCGTTGCGTGGTGTACTGAGGCTGGATGTATGAGGACACATCAGTAATTGACAGGTAAAGAGATCTATACAATCCTTGTAGTTGTCTTTAGCACTTGCATGCAGCTGTAGTATTGTATGTAACACAATGGCCCTGTCCTTACAAATATATAAGAAAAGTCAAGTGCCCCACTCTGTAATTAATATGTCATTATATAGGAGATCGTTTACTCCCTCCGGTATTACAGTATATTGATATTAGTAGTCACCGATGAGATCTATGACCATATTAATGTACAAGGCTATAGGCGTGCTAATTTTATTCCAATCACTTAAACCAGAGGTTCTCAAACTCGGTCCTCGGGGGCACACACAGTGCATGTTTTGCAGGTAACCCAGCAGGTGCACAGGTGTATTAATTACTCACTGCCACATTTTAAAAGGTCCACAGGTGGAGCTAATTATTTCACTTGCGATTCTGTGAGGAGACCTGCAAAACATGCACTGTGTGGGCCCCCGAGGACCGAGTTTGAGAACCTCTGACTTAAACCTTCTGTGACTTCAGGTATCTGTGGCTGTAAATCTGCGCCGTTACGGGCTGTCTAGGAAAACACAATATCAGGGGACATAACTGGGGTGTCGATTGTCCATTCATTCAGTGTACCCAGAAACAACTGAATCGTTGATGTTTATTCCACCATGGGAGCAGCAGAGTCTCGTTGTCCTGCCTGGGGGGATAGTACTGGGGGTGGGGGACAGTGAGAAGAATCATTGTCTAACAATCTGTCTCCTACTGCCAGAGTTTCAGGAAGCCAAAGAATGGGTGGCTTCCAAGCTGACCTTTGACAAGAATGTTGATGTCAACCTGTTTGAAAGCACCATCCGGATATTGGGAGGACTGCTGAGCACTTACCATCTGACCCAGGACCCTATGTTCCTCGATAAAGCAGTATGTTCCGCTCATTACTTGTACAATGTATCGGGGGACAGCTCTCTGTGATAGTTCTTCTCGCTATTGAGCGGTGGCTCAGGCCTAGCGGGATGTGGAGCCTTAAGTACAGCGCATTGTTTTTGCAGGCGGTGTTGTCTATAGCAGCCAATCACGTCTTAGCTTTTATTTGCAGCACGGTTACCTGTGGAATGATTTTACTAAATTAATTTACCCTGCCATGTTCTGTCTCATGAACATTAGCCGTATGTCCTTTCATTTATTGTCCGAGTGTATTGAAAGCATTGTCCTTATAGGCCAACTTCTCTTTGTGTCCCCAGAAAGACATTGGCACTCGCCTGCTCCCAGCCTTTAAAACCCCATCCAAGGTGCCTTTCTCCGACGTGAACATTGGTAGTGGTGTGGCCCACCCTCCGCGATGGACATCTGACAGCACCGTGGCTGAAGTGACCAGTGTCCAGCTGGAGTTCCGAGAGCTCTCTCGGGTGACGGGAGATGACCAGTTTAAGGTAGGTTCCCCCATCCTGGTGGTTTCTGGTCTGTGGGGTAGATCTGTGCCTGATAATTCCTGTCTTCCTCAGAAAGTGGTGGATCAGGTCACGCAGCACGTCCACGCCCTCTCTGGGAAACGTGACGGCCTTGTGCCCATGTTTATCAACACCAACAGTGGACAGTTCAGCCACCTTGGAGTCTTCACCCTTGGTGCCCGAGCGGATAGCTACTACGAGTATTTGCTTAAGCAGTGGATTCAGAGCGGAAAGAAAGAGACCTCGTAAGTTCCTTGTTCAATGAGATGCTGTCCGAGTCCCCAGCCCTCAACCAAACCAGCTCAGTACCGCACCATGTTGCCATCATGTCAGCCTCGCCTAGTATAAGTGGTGTGATTGCTTACTTACTCTTTTGTGACCACCGCCAGAAGACTTATCACTACTCCACCAATGTCTCTAATGTTATTTCTTCTTCGTCCACAGCTTTTTAGAAGATTATATTCAGGCCATTGAAGGTGTCAAGAAGAACTTGCTGCGGAAATCTGAGCCAAACAAGCTGACATTCGTGGGGGAGCTTTCTCATGGTCACTTCAGCCCCAAAATGGTGAGTTTTGCTGCTTCTCTAAAATAGATTAATTACTTGACTTCTTCTTAATTGTTTAAATGTGAACCTCTTCCTTTAAAATAACATGTTACATTGGGACAGGATAAATATTTAACGCTTAACTTTGTTCATTGTATTTAAGACACTTCCTTAAATAGTTCAATGTAAAGCTTTTCTATATTTGTTACGATCAAGGGTACGGCAGTTTACGCTAACATCTCCTATATTTAATTGTGTGGATAACGCTGGGCGTGGCTAGGAGCTCTCATTGGGTTAACAGCAGGTCTATCACACCCAGTCCACAGCTGATTGGGCGAGAAATGCCCTCCCACACAGGTTACATCCAATGGGAGGCTCTGCCCTTTGGCTGCTGTGTGTTCCCAGAGCAGGATTAACAATGGGGTTCATGGAGCTGCAGCTCCAGGCCCACAGCCCAAAATAGGCCCACTGCATCTGCAGCAACATACCCTCCAACACTTTACACATAAACATTGTGACAAATTCGAAAAGCTTTTTACTGTACTTTCAATGGAAGTTTGGAAAGCCAAAAATCAGTACAGACCATAAAAAAAGGTCCTGTACCTGCCAAAAAGGTGCAGCTGGAGGGTATGCCACTGCATCTGCAGCAAGTCTCTGCACTGTAGATAGGGGGGAAAAAAATAACTTTTTACTGCAGCGTCCTATGGGGGTCATTCTGACCTGATCGCTTGCTGCACTTCATCGCAGCGATGGGGTCAGAACTGCGCATGCGCCGACACTGCAGTGCGCCGGCACATGGCTGACAGCCGACGGCTGTCGTTGCCTAGCGATTGCCTCTGCCTGATTGACAGGCAGTGGCGGTCACTGGCCGGGAGGGGGCAGCACGGCGGCATTTGGCCGCCGTTTTGAGGGCACGGTCTAGCCAACGCAGGCGTGGCCGCACCGCGCGGTGGGGTCGGCCCGCAGCGGCTGCGTGACGTCACACAGCCGCTGCGACGAGTAACTCCCGGCGATGCTTTTGTACTTGTGCGGGAGAAGTGGGGTCCTGACATGCAGGGCGGACTATCTCTGTGCTGTGTCCCCCCCCTCATGTCAGTGTAACTGATCATAGCTGTGCTAAATCTAAATTTAGCACAGCTACGATCAGGTCGGAAATGGAAGCTGCTGCGGCCACCGACATAGATGTGTATGAAAGCGGCGCAGCGGAAGGCTTTCATAGCTCTCCCTGTGCCGCATACTCTCTGAGCCCCGGAGCCTGCTCTGCACATGATGTCACAGAGGCCCTGACTCCGCAACACAGGACTTGGGCTGCCGGCCTGGAAGCCCCGAGATGGCTAATGTAACGGATAGAGTGGGTGATGTCTGGACGCTGAATCAATGTAAAAGGTGACAGTGCTGTGCAGTGCAGTGGGTGTGCAGTGTCACTGACACTGCACAGCAGTCTCACCTTTTACATTGATTCAGCGAGTCAGTCAGTTCTGCCAACCAGTCACTATTAGCGCCGGTGTCCCAACGCGCCGAATTACAGGGAAGTAGACGCACTAAATAAACTACAGCTCCCAGCAGCCCTTAGCGCCGAAGCATTCCGGCGCTAAGGCCTGCTGGGAGCTGTAGTTTATTGAGTGCATCTTCTTCCCTGTAATGCGGCGCATTGGGACACTGGCGCTAACAATAGTGACTGGCTGCTGTGCGAGTCTCCGGGAGAGCCACTGCCAAAGGGAGGACAGCAGCTTAGCTGCTTCCAGGAGGAGAAGCATTACCCGCCCCTCCCCTACTCGCAGTATCTCCAGGCCCCATCCGCGGCACCCGCACACCCCTCTCCCCCACCCGCCGCACCACCACAACTGCCCCTACCCCACAGCACCACCCCCGCACCCGCGGTGGCTCCGGACCCCCACCCACGGCACCCGCCCCTCACCCACCACCACACCAGCTCCTCCCACGCCACCCCCACAATCACCCCTCCCCATCTGCGTCTCCCCCGCACCCGCCACTCCCCCAACCATAACACCTACTAGGTGATTCATCAGGCCCTGCGTGCGCTGTTAACACCATTGCAAGGGGCTACGACCCCTTAACCATCGCACGCCCTTTGTCCGTGCAATATTTAACCACTCACACAATTATGATTGGAAGTAATACTCCATATAATACAAATATTGCACGCCACAAGGGCATGCAAGGGTTAAGGGGGCATAGCCCCTTACGACGGTCTGAAGAGCGCCTGTAGGGCCCGATGAATCACCTAGTTATGAATATTTTGTATCTGCAAAGTTTGTTTTATGCAGTCCCGTGATAATCGCGTCTGATCCTTATCACTCTGTACCCCTGCAGGATCATCTGGTGTGTTTCCTCCCCGGTACGCTGGCTTTGGGGGCACACAACGGGCTAACCAATGATCACATGGAGATTGCTGTAGCGCTGATGGAGACTTGTTACCAGATGTACAAGCAGATGGACACCGGTCTGAGCCCGGAGATCTCTCACTTCTTTCTGCATGCTGGCAAGGGGGGCAAGGACATAGACGTCAAGGTAAGCGCCCGCTGGCTGTGACACCCCAAGCCCCAGGGTATCCATTCACATGGTCGACCATGTTATGGTCGACAGTCATTAGGTCGACCACTATTGGTCGACATTGACATGGTCGACATGGACACATGGTCGACACATGAAAATGGTCGACACATGAAAGGTCGACATGAGTTTTTTAACTTTTTTTTTCTTTTGGGGAACTTTTCCATACTTTACGATCCACATGGACTACGATTGGAACGGTAAAGTGTGTCGAGCGAAGCGGTAGCGGAGCGAAGGCACCATGCCCGAAGCATGGCGAGCGAACGCGGTGCACTAATTGGGGTTCCCAGTCACTTTACGCAAAAAACGACACCAAAAAAAGTTAAAAAACTCATGTCGACCTTTTCATATGTCGACCTTTCATGTGTCGACCATGTGCCCATGTCGACCATGTCAATGTCGACCAATAGTGGTCGACCTAATGACTGTCGACCATAACATGGTCGACCATTCATACCGGAACCAAGCCCCAGAATGCTTATTGGAGCAGGGATCTCTATGTACTTCTCACAGGGGCCCTCTTCTGGTCAGATGTGGTATAACTATAAGGGAGCTGTCAATCCCCATACATAAGAAGAAATGCCAGTTGGATCCAGTGAAGGTGTAGATGTCATTTCGACCCCTGCCTCAGACTCCCCCCCCCCCCCCCCCTGCCGATCTCGCATGCTGTTACCACTTGCTGTCCAGTAGATGTCCCTAGTTACTGTTTGGTCCAGTTATTGACACACGGGCCCAAATGTAATAGACCGCAATTTGCGGGCAGTGGTGAGATATCTGAGGTATAGCTGCTAGATGTCCGTCTTTTTATTTATTTTTATTATTTTTTTTTATATGCAAAACCAGGTTGGTTTTGCCTTAAACTCATAACTCGCTGTTATTACGATTGGGACAATGTGTCATTTCTCATACGGCCACTAGGGGACACTGGGATGTTGTTGAGACACTGGGGTGTAGACGGTGGCTACAGGGAGCTGGGCACTTTAAAGTAACAAAGAAGTGAAACAGGCTCCTCCCCCTCGATCCCTACCTCCATCATCCCTCAGTTTTAAAAATTGTGCATTGGATATTTTGTTTTTCACCTGTAATATGTTTGGAGCAGGAAAGTTACTCTGACCTGTCTGTGTTTACTGTGTCATGTAACAGGAGATGCGTATTCCTCCAAATATCTTGCCCCGTGGCATGCTGGGTGGTGAGCAGCCTTGCCCTGTAGCCAACCGGACGACACTCATCCTTGCCCTGTAGCCAACCGGACGACGCTCATCCTTGCCCTGTAGCCAACCGGACGACGCTCATCCTTGCCCTGTAGCCAACCGGACGACGCTCATCCTTGCCCTGTAGTGTTTTTAGCCTTTGACTTTCTTCCTGTATGTTCTTGATGCTAAGTTTCGTCTTTTACTTGACCTCTGCAGACCGCGGATAGACACAACCTCCTGCGCCCGGAGACCGTTGAGAGCCTGTTTTATCTGTATCGGTTCACCGGCGACACCAAGTACCAGGACTGGGGCTGGGAGATACTTCAGAACTTCAACAAGTACACCCGGGTAATGCATGAACACAGAGCGTGCTTACACTGATGAGGTTATGTAATAACCTGGTGCTGCCAGACGTTGGCTGCGTCACAGGCGGCTCATTGTGATGGTTGCATCAGGAAATACCAGTGATGTAGTGTAAACAGTTATTAGCTGTGTAATCTTCGTTGCACTAATGAAAGTAATATTGGGGGTCATTCCGAGTTGTTCGCTCGCTAGCAGTTTTAGCAGCCGTGCAAACGCTATGCCGCCTCCCACTGGGAGTGTATTTTAGCTTAGCAGAAGTGCGAATGTTTTTATCGCAGAGTGCCTGCAAACTTTTTTTGTGTAGTTTCAGAGTAGCTCAAAACCTACTCAGCGCTTGTGATCACTTCAGACTGTTCAGTTCCAGATTTGACGTCACACACCCGCCCAGCGTTCGTCCAGCCACGCCTACGTTTTTCCTGGCACGCCTGCGTTTTTCCGAACACTCCCTGAAAACGGTCTGTTGACACCCAGAAACGCCCCCTTCCTGTCAATCACTGTGCGGCCAGCAGTGCGACTGAAATGCATTGCTAGACCCTGTGCAAAACTACATTGTTCGTCGTAATAGTACGACGCGCGTGCACAATGTGCCGCATGCGCAGAAGTGCCATTTTTCTCTGACGTCCTAGTGGATGCTGGGAACTCCGTAAGGACCATGGGGAATAGCGGGCTCCGAAGGAGGCTGTGCACTCTAGAAAGAATTATGACTACCTGGTGTGCACTGGCTCCTCCCACTATGACCCTCCTCCAAGCCACAGTTAGATTTTGTGCCCGGCCGAGGTTGGATGCACACTAGGGGCTCTCCTGAGCCTTTAGAGAGAAAGTATAGAAATTAGTTTTTTTATTTTCAGTGAGACCTGCTGGCAACAGGCTCACTGCAGCGAGGGACTAAGGGGAGAAGAAGCGAACCTGCCTGCTTGCAGCCAGCTTGGGCTTCTTAGGCTACTGGACACCATTAGCTCCAGAGGGATCGACCGCAGGCCCAGTCCTTGGTGTTCGGTCCCGGAGCCGCGCCGCCGTTCCCCTTACAGAGCCAGAAGCAAGAAGAGGTCCGGAAAATCGGCGGCAGAAGACATCAGTCTTCACCAAGGTAGCGCACAGCACTGCAGCTGTGCGCCATTGCTCCTCACACACACTTCACACTCCGGTCACTGAGGGTGCAGGGCGCTGGGGGGGGGGCGCCCTGAGAAGCAATAAATACACCTTGGCTGGCAAAAATACCACAATATATAGCCCCAGAGGCTATATATGTGGAAAATACCCCTGCCAGAATATAGAAAAAAAGCGGGAGAATAGTGTCCGGAAAAGGGGCGGAGCTATCTCCCTCAGCACACTGGCGCCATTTCTCCCTCACAGCTCCGCTGGAAGGAAGCTCCCTGGCTCTCCCCTGCAGTCTACACTACAGAAAAGGGTATAAAAGAGAGGGGGGGCACTAAATTTAGGCGCAGTATACAGTTATATAGAAAAAGCAGCTATAGGGGACATAACTCAGTTAGTCCCTGCATTATATAGCGCTCTGGTGTGTGCTGGCATACTCTCACTCTGTCCCCCCAAAGGGCTTTTGTGGGTCCTGTCCTCTGTTAGAGCATTCCCTGTGTGTGTGCGGTGTGTCGGTACGGCTGTGTCGACATGTTTGATGAGGATAATGAGGTGGAGACGGAGCAGATGCCTTTAGGAGGGATGTCACCCCCTGCGGGGCAGACACCTGAGTGGATGTGCTTATGGAAAGAAATGAGTGCACGTATAGACTCTTTACATAAGAAATTTGACGACATGCCAAATGTGGGACAGCCGACTTCTCAGCTCGTGCCTGTCCAGGCGTCTCAAAGGTCATCAGGGGCTCTGAAACGCCCGCTACATCAGACCGCAGACGCAGATGTCGACACTGATACTGACACCAGTGTCGATGACGATGAGTCTAACCTGATGCCCACTAAGGCCATTCACTGCATGATTGAGGCAATGAAAGAGGTGTTACACGTTTCTGATATACATACAGGTACCACTAAAAAGGGTATTATGTTTGGGGAGAAAAAACTACCCGTAGTTTTTCCCTCATCAGATGAATTAAATGAAGTGTGTGAAGAAGCGTGGGCTTTCCCTGATAAAAAATTGGTAATTCCTAAGAAGGTACTAATGGCGTTCCCTTTCCCGCCAGAGGATAGGTCACGTTGGGAAACACCCCCTAGGGTGGATAAAGCGCTCACACGTTTGTCTAAAAAGGTGGCACTACCGTCACAGGATACGGCCGCCCTTAAGGAGCCTGCTGATAGAAAGCAGGAGGCGATCCTGAAGTCTGTATACACACACTCAGGCATTATACTTAGGCCAGCTATTGCGTCAGCATGGATGTGCAGTGCTGCCGCTGCGTGGTCAGATAAACTGTCAGAGAATATTGACACACTAGACAGAGACACGATTCTGCTAACAATTGACCATATAAAAGACTCAGTCTTATATATGAGAGATGCACAGAGGGAAATCTGCCGGCTGGCATCAAAAGTAAGTGCATTGTCCATTTCTGCTAGGAGAGGCTTATGGACTCGCCAGTGGACAGGAGATGCAGATTCTAAAAGGCACATGGAAGTTTTGCCTTATAAGGGTGAGGAATTATTTGGGGATGGTCTCTCGGACCTAGTTTCCACAGCAACGTCTGGGAAGTCAGCATTTTTACCCCATGTCCCCTCACAGCCTAAGAAGGCGCCGTTTTATCAGGTTCAGTCCTTTCGGACCCAGAAAAACAAGCGTGGAAAAGGCGGGTCTTTTCTGTCCAGAGGCAGAGGTAGGGGAAAAAGGCTGCAACAAACAGCAGGTTCCCAGGAGCAAAAGTCCTCCCCCGCTTCTTCTTCCAAGTCCGCCGCATGACGGTGGGGCTCCACAGGCGGAGCCAGGTACGGTGGGGGGCCGCCTCAAGAATTTCAGCGATCAGTGGGCTCGCTCACAGGTGGATCCCTGGATCCTTCAAATAGTATCTCAAGGGTACAAACTGGAATTCGAGGCGTCTCCACCCCACCGGTTCCTAAAATCTGCCTTGCCGATTGCTCCCTCGGACAGGGAGGCGGTGCTAGCGGCAATTCACAAGCTGTATTCCCAGCAGGTGATAATCAAGGTACCCCTACTTCAACAAGGCCGGGGTTACTATTCCACACTATTTGTGGTGCCGAAACCGGACGGTTCGGTGAGACCCATTCTAAATTTGAAATCCTTGAACACATACATAAAAAAATTCAAGTTCAAGATGGAATCGCTCAGGGCGGTTATTGCAAGCCTGGAGGAGGGGGATTACATGGTATCCCTGGACATCAAGGATGCTTACTTGCATGTCCCCATTTACCATCCTCACCAGGAGTACCTCAGATTTGTGGTACAGGATTGCCATTACCAATTCCAGACGCTGCCGTTTGGACTGTCCACGGCACCGAGGGTATTTACCAAGGTTATGGCGGAAATGATGATACTCCTTCGAAAAAAGGGAGTTTTAATTATCCCGTACTTGGACGATCTCCTAATAAAGGCGAGGTCCAAGGAACAGTTGTTGGTGGGAGTAGCACTATCTCAGGAAGTGCTGCACCAGCACGGCTGGATTCTGAATATCCCAAAGTCACAGTTGGTTCCGACGACACGTCTACTGTTCCTGGGTATGATTCTGGATACAGTCCAGAAAAAAGTATTTCTCCCGGAGGAGAAAGCCAGGGAGTTGTCATCTCTAGTCAGAGACCTCCTGAAACCAAAACAGGTATCGGTGCATCACTGCACGAGGGTTCTGGGAAAGATGGTAGCTTCTTACGAAGCAATTCCCTTCGGCAGGTTCCATGCCAGAATCTTTCAGTGGGACCTGTTGGACAAATGGTCCGGATCGCATCTTCAGATGCATCGCTTAATAACCCTGTCTCCAAGAACCAGGGTGTCTCTACTGTGGTGGCTGCAGAGTGCTCATCTTCTAGAGGGCCGCAGGTTCGGCATACAGGACTGGGTCCTGGTGACCACGGATGCCAGCCTTCGAGGCTGGGGGGCAGTCACACGGGGAAGAAACTTCCAAGGACTATGGTCAAGTCAGGAGACTTCCCTTCACATAAATATTCTGGAACTAAGGGCCATTTACAATGCCCTAAGTCAAGCAAAATCCCTGCTCCTACACCAGCCGGTGCTGATCCAGTCAGACAACATCACGGCAGTCGCCCATGTAAATCGACAGGGCGGCACAAGAAGCAGGATGGCAATGGCAGAAGCCACAAGAATTCTCCGATGGGCGGAGAATCATGTACTAGCACTGTCAGCAGTGTTCATTCCGGGAGTAGACAACTGGGAAGCAGACTTCCTCAGCAGACACGACCTCCACCCGGGAGAGTGGGGACTTCATCCAGAAGTCTTCCAGATGCTGGTAAACCGTTGGGAAAAACCACAGGTGGACATGATGGCGTCCCGCCTCAACAAAAAGTTAAAAAGATATTGCGCCATGTCAAGGGACCCTCAGGCGATAGCTGTGGACGCTCTAGTGACACCGTGGGTGTACCAGTCGGTTTATGTGTTCCCTCCTCTGCCTCTCATACCGAAGGTATTAAGAATAATAAGAAAGCGAGGAGTAAACACAATTCTCGTGGTTCCGGATTGGCCAAGACGAGCGTGGTACCCGGAACTTCAAGAGATGATCTCAGAGGACCCGTGGCCTCTGCCGCTCAGACAAGACCTGCTACAGCAGGGGCCCTGTCTGTTCCAAGACTTACCGCGGCTGCGTTTGACGGCATGGCGGTTGAACGCCGGATCCTGAAGGAAAAAGGTATTCCGGAAGAAGTCATTCCTACGCTTATTAAAGCCAGGAAAGATGTTACGGCAAATCATTATCACCGCATATGGCGGAAATATGTTGCATGGTGCGAGGCCGAAAAGGCCCCAACAGAGGAATTTCAACTAGGTCGATTTCTGCATTTCCTGCAAGCAGGAGTGAATATGGGCCTAAAACTAGGCTCCATTAAAGTACAGATCTCGGCTCTGTCGATTTTCTTTCAAAAAGAACTAGCTTCAGTACCTGAAGTTCAGACGTTTGTGAAAGGAGTGCTGCATATTCAGCCCCCGTTTGTGCCTCCTGTGGCACCTTGGGATCTCAACGTGGTGTTGAGTTTCTTAAAATCACATTGGTTTGAGCCACTAAAAACCGTGGATCTGAAATATCTCACGTGGAAAGTGGTCATGTTATTGGCCTTGGCTTCAGCCAGGCGAGTGTCAGAATTGGCGGCTTTATCATGTAAAAGCCCTTATTTGATTTTCCATATGGATAGGGCAGAATTGAGGACTCGTCCCCAGTTTCTCCCTAAGGTGGTATCAGCGTTTCACCTGAACCAGCCTATTGTGGTGCCTGCGGCTACTAGGGATTTGGAGGACTCCAAGTTGCTAGACGTTGTCAGGGCCCTGAAAATATATGTTTCCAGGACGGCTGGAGTCAGAAAATCTGACTCGCTGTTTATCCTGTATGCACCCAACAAGCTGGGTGCTCCTGCTTCTAAGCAGACTATTGCTCGCTGGATTTGTAGTACAATTCAGCTTGCACATTCTGTGGCAGGCCTGCCACAGCCAAAATCTGTAAATGCCCATTCCACAAGGAAGGTGGGCTCATCTTGGGCGGCTGCCCGAGGGGTCTCGGCTTTACAACTTTGCCGAGCTGCTACTTGGTCAGGGGCAAACACGTTTGCAAAATTTTACAAATTTGATACCCTGGCTGAGGAGGACCTGGAGTTCTCTCATTCGGTGCTGCAGAGTCACCCGCACTCTCCCGCCCGTTTGGGAGCTTTGGTATAATCCCCATGGTCCTTACGGAGTTCCCAGCATCCAATAGGACGTCAGAGAAAATAAGAATTTACTCACCGGTAATTCTATTTCTCGTAGTCCGTAGTGGATGCTGGGCGCCCATCCCAAGTGCGGATTGTCTGCAATACTTGTAAATAGTTATTGTTAACTAAAGGGTTATTGTTGAGCCATCTGTTGAGAGGCTCTGTTGTTTTCATGCTGTAAAACTGGATATAGTATCACGAGTTGTACGGTGTGATGGGTGTGGCTGGTATGAGTCTTACCCGGGATTCAAAATCCTTCCTTATTATGTCAGCTCGTCCGGGCACAGTGTCCTAACTGAGGCTTGGAGGAGGGTCATAGTGGGAGGAGCCTGTGCACACCAGGTAGTCATAATTCTTTCTAGAGTGCCCAGCCTCCTTCGGAGCCCGCTATTCCCCATGGTCCTTACGGAGTTCCCAGCATCCACTACGGACTATGAGAAATAGAATTACCGGTGAGTAAATTCTTATTTTTTGCCTCATCGCTGCACAGCGAATGAATGCAGCTAGCGAACAACTCGGAATGACCCCCCTGGTGCTGTTAGATGTTGGCTGCGTCACAGGCGGCTCATTGTGGTGTTTGCATCAGTAAATACCAGTGATGTAGTGTAAACAGTTATTAGCTGTGTAATCTTGGTCGCACTAATGAAAGTAATATTGGACGGTTTGCTCTGTGTTGCGGCACTTATGGGAGCACAAAACTCCGCTTTAGGGAACCTGTCGTTCTCTGGAGCCTGGAACAACACAGAACAATAACCATCTGTAGAAGCAGATGTTTGCTATTTCTTTATCGTTTGTGTTACATCCTGTTCCTAAGTACTGCGTTCTAATTTTTATTGTTACTTTCGTTTGCGTCTCCCTTGTTGCAGTAACTTATGACGTGCATCTGTCTTCATGTAGATGGTATGGTTTGCAAAGTGCACTTGTCACTAGGATGGTGGCATGCGGCGTTACTTACTAGTAAGAATATGGGAATTGGGTTGACTGGTTGGAGTCTCGTCAGCCGCTTTCCTACACATCAGTGCTTCCCGTGCCGCTTTAGTGGCATCAAGACCAAGGATAGATGGCACTGCCAACATAAGCCTAGCATCATCCTTTCCAGAAATATATACCCCCTTCCCGATGACAGGTCCTCTTCAATAGCCCGGTATTTGATGCTGTGAAGAACATATGCGTGTCACTAATATATATCCTGTTATTTAGGTCCCCACTGGTGGTTACACCTCCATCAACAACGTGCAGAGTACAAGCAACCCGGAGCCACGGGACAAGATGGAGAGTTTCTTCCTGGGGGAAACGCTCAAGTACCTGTTCTTGCTGTTCTCCGACGACGTAGATCTACTGAACTTGGACAAGTTTGTCTTCAACACAGAGGCGCACCCGCTCCCAATCTGGACATCGTAGCAGGAGATCGCTGCCCGATCTTTTGGTGTCTGATGGAGCAAGTGGGTTCCCCATCCGTGCTGGCCATTGATTGCCTGCATCTAACCGATGTACTGTACTTAAATACATTGTGCTGTTCCTTTTTTAGGGTTTCATATCTACTGTACAAAGCTGAACTTTGCGTCTGCAGTCGGGTACATGGAACAGGTGCAAAAGCCTAGAACCCACCAAAACACCCAACTCAGGACCAGAAGACCCGACTTTTCTAGATGCACCGGCCAGTAGAACGAGGGCCAGGGGAGGACTTTGGAAACCTTGTAATGTGATCGTTTATAACTCAGGAATGAAGCAGATTAATCTGAGCCTTTTGACGCAAACGGTTTCTCTGAGGAGCCCAGAAATGTACCTTTTTTATCAGGCCCGAAAAGCCGTCCCACTCGTTTTACTTGGGAACACTGTGACTAAATAACTGCAACTACATATCCGCTCAATGTGTAAATAGCGACTCTTTCACCCGCGCCGTTTCTCAGTTTATAACCGTAGACAAGTCATTCCAAAATAGGACGAACCAAGCCACCTGGCCATGATAGGCCTGCTCAGCTGCAGTTCCGTAACAATATGGCGGATTGCTAGTCTTTCTATGGATGTTGGCTATATTGTTCGAAAATATGTTTAGATACTGTCTCAGTTTATCATTATTGCTGGCATTTTAATTATTATTATTATTTTTTTTAATAACCCTTATTCGGATATTTGTGCTGCTCGCAGGCCTTATGATGACACCCTATTCCCTCTCCCGTACGGGGTGCGGACTCTAATGGTGCCGGGATAGTAATAGGGACAGAGGATGGGGACGTAAGTATCCTTCTTCAGTTACCTGCAGACAGGGCTCCAAGGCATAATCCGGTCAGCCTTCTTTAATAGAAAGGGGTAGAAGTTCTAAAACACGAAGTGCAATATCGCTGCTTTCAGTTTGTGGTTTAAGATAAGGGCCCCACTCTTATTTTCTATGTAAAGTTGTTTAACAAACATAGGGGGAGAGTTATCAGAACTTGGAGAAAGATATAGTATAGTAGCAACCAATCAGCTTCTGACGTTTTCTAGCACAGCCTGTAAAATGACAGGAGCTGCTTGGCTGGTACTTTTTTTCTTTCTCCAAGCTTTGATAAATCTCCCCCCCATGCCTCCGTGTGTCAGCAAGAGCACCAGCCCAAACTGCGAGGGTTGATTGAAAAAGCAATGAGACTGCCTCTGTTTTTCTGTCATGGTGGATGGGGACGACATATCTGAGATTACGTCAGAGTTATGTGATTTGAATTTTGTGTTGGAAAAAGCGGAAGTGAAATGCATGAAAACTTACGGCAGCATACGGTAGAGAAACAATTAGCCGTGCTGCAGTATTTCGGTTGTGGAAGCACTTCCGAGAGGGTAATAAGCGAGTGTCTGACGAAGTGCGTTGTGGGAGAACATCCATTGCGCTAACAACTGCCGTGACAAAACCTACGAAGATATTCCTTGCACTGTGACCAAAGAAGACTACGGCAGTCCAACCACAGGTTCAGACATATTGATATATGAGCTTCACAATAACCAGCGTAGCACTGCCACATTTGCCTATGGCGCAGAAAAACAGAGGCAGTCTCATTACTTTTCAATCAGCCCTCGTAGATCTAATTTTTTTTAATCATATTCCTTTACATAAAAAATGGAGTAGGCTGTCTGGTACCACAGCTCTGTAATGACCGTAATACTCAGATGTCCAGTTTTGGGTGTTGCACGATATCATCTCAAACGATACACGTTCCCTATACACTTGGCACCGATGCACGTTCCCTATACACTTGGCACCGATGCACGTTCCCTATACACTTGGCACCGATGCACGTTCCCTATACACTTGGCACCGATGCACGTTCCCTATACACTATACACTTGACACCGATACACGTTTCCTATACACTATACACTTGACACCGATACACGTTCCCTATACACTTGACACCGATACACGTTCCCTATACACTTGACACAGATGCACGTTCCCTATACACTTGGCACCGATGCACGTTCCCTATACACTTGGCACCGATGCACGTTCCCTATACACTTGGCACCGATGCACGTTCCCTATACACTATACACTTGACACCGATACACGTTTCCTATACACTATACACTTGACACCGATACACGTTCCCTATACACTTGACACCGATACACGTTCCCTATACACTTGACACAGATGCACGTTCCCTATACACTTGACACCAATACACGTTCCCTATACACTTGGCACAGATGCACGTTCCCTATACACTTGGCACCGATACACGTTCCCTATACACTTGGCACCGATACACGTTCCCTATACACTTGGCACCGATACACGTTCCCTATACACTTGTGGGAAGGGAGTGCAGACCAGATGGTATTGCTATATTATGTCCTATTCATTGCTGCTGGTTAGTGTAGTGTGGGACTCGCCCGGATATGCCGCTAGTAAAATAAGGGGAGTCCGTTCTGTCAGGCTCTTTTTTTTTATTTTATTTTTTTATCCATGTTATACATTACAGAAAATGGTGAACAAAATAATATATATACTTCTATATAATATATACAGGTTTTTTTATTTAATATCATTGAAAAGTTACATATGTTGGTGTGTGGATGTATATATGTGTAAATATAAATATATATATTGATCTTCTGATTTCTGGTACCATTAATTGGGCATCAGGTTGCAATACTGATGACTTGGCAATGACTGTAATTTAGGGAACAGTAAAACAATGGCGATCCCATGTTAAAACTATGTTTTGGGATACACTTCTCTCTTCTGCTCTGTAAAGGGCACTTCCCAAGTTGACAGCCGGAGGGCGATATTGAGAGTGAATTGTGGGCATTGAATAGATGTCAGTACAGCTGAATAGACGTGATGATGCTTCCAACCCTGGAGCAAGTGTCCCTCATCAGCTCCTTTCTGAGCCACGGGGGTCTACTAGTTGAATGGAAGAGGGTTTACATGAAACTATTATGTCTATGTACATTCAGCAGGCAATGTTATGGGACTTTTCCTCAACACCCATCAACAATTACTGCTCCAGCCAAAATAGTAGAATTTACCGGTGTATGATGACGTCCAGGAAACTTTGTAGGTATTTGAGTAACTGAACAGACAAATCCTACTGTAGACCTGATGTCTGCGTTGAAATCCTGTTAAACCTATAATGCCTGACTCTGCCACAAGCATTTTTTTCAGTTATTGACTAAACGCCAGTGTCTCGTTCAGAGATAATTCATGTGAGCTGTCCCCTTCAGGTATTGACAAAAACAGTTTGTGCATCAGTACAACATATCAAAGTTTGTTGTATTCAAAGTTCTGATTTGCTATCTGGTGACACTGTGTGGCAAATCTAGGTATTGCATGCACAGATTCTGTATATCACAAACTGGTCCGTTTCTGTACAGGATAAGCTGTAACGTGATGGACACAGAGCTGTAGTGTAATACTGGGTTAACATTGTTAGCAATGGGCGCTAGTTGCCAACGTTCAAACAGTTTCTCGAGCAACTCCCGACCTACGAGATCGCAGATTTTCCTTTGTGTTTCTGTACCATAATAATGGGAGTCACATACGCACATAGGGGGTCATTCCGAGTTGATCGTAGCTGTGCTAAATTTAGCACAGCAACGATAATGTTCCCAGACATGCAGGGGTGGGGAGGCCCAGCACAGGGCTAGCCCGCCCCGCATGACTGTCCGCCCCCCCTTCCCCGCACAAGTACAAAAGCAGCGCACAGCGGTGATGCTTTTGTACTTGTTGAGTGATAATGTTGATTTTATCTTAAAACATAAAGCTATACCTTAAACACACCTTAAATACACTTTAAACCTTTAGCCGCTGCGGCCGCTATACTTAATACACACGCTACGTACCTTATACATGACAATGCTAAATTCCTTTGTCGTATAACAACCCTTTTTGAAGCTAAGAACACTGTACGCTGTTTGCTTAAGAAGTACCGTAATGGTACGCTATTGGCGTAGCGATCGCTCAGCCGTAGGCGAGACGCTCAAGCGTCACGTTCGCTCACGGCCCAGTGATCACAGGACACGTTATTGGCTATGACTAGAGTAATGATTCGCTATGGCGTAGCGGACGCTCGAGACCACGAGGAGATCACCAGCGGCGCAGACGCTCACAACGCTATACCTTTATGATAAAACCTTATACCAATGAAATACACTGAATACCTTAATGTGAGTACAGGGTGTAAGTGCAACCTTGTGTAACCTGACTAACTACAAAGCTGCTTGAGCGTCACCGACGCTCAAGTGAACACTTAACACTATAGGAAATACACAGATACTGGTTTAGGTTCCAAGGCCTATTAACTGTATTATATCTAATATACTTGTAAAAGGGGATAACAGTACAAATGATACACTACAATATAACAGAGACTTCCTAACCACAGAACTAAACAATAAATACAAAAGGACAGTACTACTCTGACCTAAAAGAAATACAATACAATACTATCTAATACAATACAATACTAGCCTAGTCTAGGGGAGATATGAGAGAACAGAACAGAGAGAGAGAGTGAGATGAGATGAGAGAAATTGGCTCACAGAAAGACAATGATTACGGAGAGAAACTTACGCACAAAGGGTATGATCGCCTGCGCCTCGATATCCAGCTCCCGGCTATCAGCAGATAACCGTTGATGAGAGAGTGAGAGCTGGATGTGGTCGGCCTGCCTATTTATGCCCCACACACAATGCAATCTCCTGGTCCTACAATCCCATTGTCCATTGGCCGAAGGAATTCGGCCCTGTATCATAACAAAAGGTCATAGGGTGATTCATACAGGTGGGCTGTGACGATTTCCAACAGCTCAGGTGGGTGGGAAACTGGGTTTCCCGCCGCATACCTGAGTATGTGTAAATAATAGAAATGGACATAAACTTCTTATGTCCATAACTATTCGCACGAGCGATTAATACGCTCCAAACCAACACCGGAATATTGCTAATTAAATACTCTTCCGATGGGTACCAAACACTGCTGTATGATTCCTGTTAGACCCTTTGTACGATATAAAGAGGGATTCCTCAGCTCTGGGACATTGTATTTTAACCAAACTTTCAGAATCTATCAAAGGGACCATGATCTATAAACTACATTAATTGTGAACATTTGTAACGAATGAGTCGCACGCTACGACTACATAAGCTCTACCGTAAATACGCATACCGCGCCTGCGAGTGCACGTTATTGCGGGTATGCGCATCCACGGGAGAGCGCATGCACGCGCAGCGCGGACCAGTGTGCGGTGCAAATATGGCAACGTGCATTGAGACATTTTTCTGACTTTGACAGTCCACCCTTTGGCAGTCAATAATAACTGCCACAAAACATTTAAGGAGAAAAATGTAAGTCAGGGGTTAATTGATTTCCATGGTTGGGTAGGGGAGGAGAGAGGAGAAGGTGTGAAGAGGGTATGACCTAGTGAGAAAGCAGAAGCATGTGTGTATGAATCCATGTTTGGGGGGTCATGTATCATCGTGCCGTACGTGTTGTAAATCAAGCTTCGAGGTATTGCGAAGTATACATTTGAATTCCTTCTTATCCTGTGGTACAGGTCTGTGGATGGGCTGTCAAACTCTACCGAGCTCATTTCGGCTGTGGTTGTAACAAAATGGGGATGCACATTTTAGTTGATGATACATGAATGGGGGAGGTATGTGGTTGCTGATATCTGTGCCTGTATTCCCTATCGTCTATGTGTGTCGTTACCTGAGGGTTGTAGAGATGAAGATAAAGAACACTTACGAAAAATGCAATGATATTCTATGTCAGGGAAATGTACATCTGTCGTCGAAGTTGTTTTCGGTATCTGTTGAGAGTCGTCTTCTTTGCGCTGTTTTGCTCCTTAGGCATGAGCAACAAGCTTTGTCAGTGCCATCAGATTTACAAAAATGGTGGGCTAGCGTGAGTTTAAAAATACTAGGGAAACTGGGGATCCATGGCAAAGTTCATCAAGTGTCCATATTTAAAGTTGTCAAATCTTCTTCTTTGGCCAATCCGTTGTCTGTATACATCTTGTCTCGTCAGCTTCCTCGTCCAAGGGGGTCTTTGTATCTTGGAGAAAAGCAGAAAAACAGGTGAAAGAAACGGACCGTATAATCGCATTTTCATCACATCCTGGTTTCTATCATTGGGTCATAAATCAAATCCAGGTTAATTACGGTTTCCTCACTCCTCAAGCTCATCACTTTTGTACTTTGTTTGCACCTCATTAAAGCCTGCCCGCATCTAAATATCAATCCAATCGATATAACGACACCCAAGATACATAGTAGAAACTTTCCAACATCCATTATGACTCCTTGAGCCCAATCTCCTAAACCGGAGAACCAATTTCGCGGGTTCAACCATGACACCCAACCAGTCAGCTCATTACCTACAGCAGCAAGGGTGAGATTGTGTTTTCGACGAAATTCCCACTTTAGTTGGAGAATATCGTCCATCTTTTGGTCTATGACCTCTACCGGATCCTCGGTGCTATTTGTGATATACGTGCAATACTTTATGCCGTACTGTGTTGCCAATGTAACACAATATCCGCCTGTTACTGCTGTAAGATAATTAAGAACCATCCTATGCTGAACTAGTTCTGTTTTATAAGCTTGAAGTTCTCTTCCAGTGTATCTAAACGTGTCATCATACATTTCAGTGATATTATCTAACAAATTGGCGAGTGCGGAAATGTATCTATAATTCATCACTCCTCGAGCGGTACGAGTGAAATCTAACGCTACCAGAACCTGAATCCCGGTGGATTCATGGATAAGATCAGAGGCCGGATGCTCTAACCTTTCTGACAGTTGTCTTTTAACTCGGTGTTCGTAATGAGTGTGAGTATAAGGAGCTTGGGCACCACGGTGTATGTCCTTCATTTTGTCATGTGTAACAGTCATCACTTCGGGCAATACTTTTCCAATATAACACAATCCTTCAGAGTTTGGGGCAAGCCACTTGTACGCCTTTCTCCCGCATATGAAATATGCATCATCGGGGAGAACATATGGGACGGAGAAGGACATGACCATGTTACAAACCTTCCAGGTGAAATCTCCTGACCCTAATTCTTCCATCTGCTTAATGCACGTATCGGTTTGTACGATATGTGCACAGTATCCTGGTGATACCTCTCCAACTCTAGTAATCCTATTTCCTAAGGTATATCGATACCGGAAAGATTTTCCTCTACTGGCTATATGGCGTACGAGCTCTGTATCTGTAGGCATTCTATCTGCTCTGTGTGAAAAGGTCATGGTAAGGTTGCTCCACGACACTTCCCAATTTCCCGGTTTTCTGGGATTGGAGATGTTAAAACATAAGAGGGACCTATCCACATGGTATTGGTGGAGCTTCAAACTAGGAGGGCGGGAGATATTAAACCTCCGGTCCACCGGTCTCCCACCACTTAGCTCAAGTACCTCCCCTAACGTTAAAGGAAATGGTACTAGCCCTGATTTGCTGTGACCCTGAGGTACTTGAGAGCATACCCAACAATCTGTTTGGTTTAACACGTTACCCACTAAGGAGTGATAGTCACTCAATGGATGCCGGTCTATATGGATATTAAAACTAGATTGGCACTTCTTTATGCATCCATCTTCAACCAGATTATCACAGAGCCTACAGATACAATTTTCTTCAGCTAACAATCCATCACAATTTCTTCTATCGGATCGTTTTCTGATACTCGCCTTTGCTTGTTGGTTTGGTTGATCTTGGAAAACTACGCCTCCATCATCATAATCGGAATCCATTCCAGAACCTCTTTCGACCTCTATGGTACTCTCGCCGGAACAGACTGCTCTGGTCAACATCATGGTTAACATCAAAATCCGGATCACAGTCTCTTGGGGCAAGTCCATCTTTGAGGAGGAAATAGAGAAGAATGAGGAGGGGGAAAAAGAAATTTTAAGGGAGAGGGGCTGGGAAGTGGAGAAAAACAATAAAAGGGAGAAGGGAGTCGACAACTGCTTTCGGTCTTCAAGGCTCAGGTGCCGCCTCAATCCTCCTGGAACAGACACTCCAGTGATACAACCTCTACCGTCTGTTCCTTATCGCGGGACTTCTCTGGATCCGCAACCTTTTTGCAGTGGGATGAATGGACCCAAGTCTCTCTCTCAGCAACCTTCAATGCTGTGGTGCTAGTCAATAAGACCTGGTATGGTCCTTCCCATCTATCAATAAGACAACCTGAGCGTAGAAAATTTCGTATCATTACATAATCCCCAGGTTCAATGTCATGACAATTACTATCTGGTAAATCAGGAATCACCAACTTCAGATTATCATTTTGATTCCTCAACTGTTTACTCATGTTAATCAAGTACTTTACAGTTACTTCATTGTTACATTTCAAATCATCCTGAGGGTTAATCATGACATGCGGTTGTCGACCAAACAAGATTTCAAAAGGGGACAGATTAAGAGGGGACCTGGGAGTGGTTCTGATGCTATACAAAACAATGGGTAAAGCTTCTGGCCACGTCAATCCTGTCTCTGCCATTACTTTACTCAATTTATTTTTAATAGTGCTGTTCACTCTTTCGACCTTCGCACTCGCCTGTGGACGGTACGGAGTGTGCAGCTTGCTATCAATACCCATCAATTTACACATTCCTTGAAAGACATCACCTGTAAAATGGGTACCCCTATCACTTTCAATGATTCTAGGGATACCATATCTACATACAAATTCCTGCACAATTTTCTTAGCTGTAAACATAGCGGTATTTGTAGCTGCTGGAAAAGCTTCGACCCAATTCGAGAAAACATCTATACAGACAAGTACATATTTCAAATTTCTACATGGGGGTAATTGAATGAAGTCAATTTGTATTACCTGGAAAGGGCCGCCGGCAGGTGGGATATGGGATGGTTCTGTAGGTATTGCTTTTCCAATATTCTTTCTCAGACAGGTAAGGCATGACATTGCTCTTTTACTCGCATGAGAGGAGAATCCTGGGGCGCACCAGTATGCTCTTACCAATTTGCACATCCCCTCCTTGCCTAGATGAGTCAGCCCGTGAGCTGCTTCAGCCAGACATGGAAGGTATGCCCTGGGGGCCACTGGTTTACCATGTCCATCCGTCCAGAGCCCTGAGGACTCCTGGCCATATCCCTTTGCCCTCCAGACTGCTCTTTCCTGTGTGGAACACAGATTCTGCATCTCACACAACTTCTGTGTGTTGATGGTATTAAATACCATCAACTGTGTGGTGTCTGTCCGTGTGGGGGTAGCAGCTGCAAGCTTTGCGGCTTCGTCTGCTCGGCTGTTACCAAGGGATACTGGGTCTTGGCTATATGTATGTGCTTTACATTTGATAACAGCCACTCTGTCGGGTTCCTGTATCGCTGTTAGAAGCCTTTTTATGTGAGCTGCATGCGCTATCGGTGTACCAGCTGCCGTCATGAAATTTCTGAGCCGCCATAGGGCTCCGAAATCATGGACTACCCCGAACGCGTATCTGGAATCGGTGTAGATATTGGCTGACTTACCCTTAGCCAATTCACATGCTCTGGTTAGGGCGACCAGTTCAGCAACCTGGGCTGAGTGAGGTGGGCCTAGCGGTTCCGCTTCTATGGTGTCTTGGTCATCTACGACTGCGTATCCAGTACACAAGTCTCCCGAGTCTGACTGTCTGTGACAACTACCATCCGTGTAGAACGTGAGTTCTGCATCTTCCAGTGGATTGTCACTGATGTCAGGCCTTGCGGTAAAATTTTGGGTCAAATATTTCATACAATCATGTGTATCTCCCTTTGCATTAAATCCTCCTTCCCCATCACTCTCACCTTCCACCCTTTGTGTCTGACCAGGCACACCTGGGAGAAATGTTGCAGGATTTAATGCGCTGCATCTCCTTATGGTGATGTTTACTGGGGCCATTAATGCCAATTCCCATCTTGTAAACCTTGCAGATGAGACGTGTCTGGTTTGGGCAGAATTCAATAAGGCAGATACCGCATGCGGTGTATGGATTGTGAGGTTGTGGCCTAGCACGACATCTTCGCTTTTTGTTACTAGCAATGCTATTGCCGCAACGCTACGCAAGCATGTGGGGAGGGATCGCGCTACCGTATCTAGCTGGGCGCTGTAGTATGCAATTGGCCTGCTGGCATCACCGTGTTTTTGTGTTAGTACACCTGCTGCGCACCCAGCACTTTCTGTTCCGTATAGTTCAAAGGGTTTCCCATAGTCTGGCATACCTAGTGCTGGTGCCTGCGTTAGGCACTGTTTGAGTCTCTCAAATGCTGTTTCAGATTCGTCTGTATGCGAAATCCGATCAGGTTTGTTTGAAGAGACCATTTCCTGCAAAGGTAGCGCCAATATGGAAAACCCTGGGATCCAATTACGGCAATACCCACACATTCCTAAAAACGTCCTGATCTGTTGCTGGGTTTGTGGCAGTGTCATGTCTCTAATGGCTTGGATTCTATCAGCGGTCAGGTGTCTCAGTCCTTGTGTTAGACAGTGTCCCAAATATTTTACCTTAGCTTGGCATAATTGCAACTTGTCTTTGGAGACCTTGTGACCTGTGTCTGAAAGATGAAACAGGAGCTGTTTCGTATCCTTCAGAGATGTTTCCAGTGAATCTGAACACAGTAATAAATCGTCCACATACTGTATCAATACTGATCCACTGTCTGGTTGGAAAGACTGTAAACAATCATGCAAAGCCTGAGAAAATATACTTGGACTATCTATGAAACCTTGGGGTAACCGAGTCCACGTGTATTGGACTCCTCTGTATGTGAATGCAAACAAATATTGGCTGTCAGGGTGCAGAGGTACCGAAAAGAAAGCGGAGCAGAGGTCAATAACAGTGAAAAATTTGGCAGTGGGAGGAATTTGCATTAGGATGACAGCTGGATTTGGCACTACGGGGAACTGACTCTCAACTATTTTGTTAATCCCCCTTAGATCCTGCACTAGCCTGTAACCCCTCCCCCCACTCTTTTTAACAGGGAAGATGGGACTATTTGCGGTGCTGGACGTTCTTACTAGAATGCCCTGTTGTAGCAAGCGCTCTATTACGGGAAAAACTCCTAGCTCCACCTCTGGCTTCAGAGGATACTGTGGGATTTTTGGAGCTATCCTACCATCTTTTACTTGTACAACTACTGGAGCTACGTTTGCCATTAATCCAGTGTCCTGTCCATCTTTTGTCCAAAGTGACTCTGGTATCTGAGATATCATCTCTTCTACTTGGGATGGATTCCTATTTGTCATAATGGAATGTGACATTAATTTTGATGGGGAGTCTAACATGTCTCGTACTTCCTGAGCGTGATTCTCAGGAATGTCCAAGAATACACCTTCAGGAGTACAATAAATGACGCAACCCATTTTACATAGTAAGTCTCTCCACAGGAGATTAGTTGGTGCAGATGCAGCCAGCAAAAAGGAATGCTTGGTATGCAAAGGCCCTATTGTAATCTCGGCTGGTTTGCTAACAGGGTAGTGCTGGACTACTCCTGTTACTCCCATGGCTGGAATTGTCCTACCAGTGGTTCTCATGCCCACTGTCGAATTTATCACTGACTTGGCCGCCCCTGTGTCTACAAGAAAGTTTAAAGTTTTACCAGCCACATTGATTGCAATCTCTGGTTCGCTTCCAAGACTGGCAATCAACTTAACTGGCTGCAGATTACAGGTATGGCCACACCCCTATTGGGTATGCTGACCTCCCTGAATCCCGCTGGCAGCAACTACTTGTGAGGGAGTTAGCTGGGAACTACCAGAGGCATGCCAGTCTCTGTTTGGGGGATATCTTTTTGTTTCCCCTGTATGTGGCTCAAAACTCCGCCTCTGTGGACCCTGCTCCCAATGTCGTGTGTTGTGTTGTTGTCTAGGGGGTTGAAAAGACCTTTGTACATTCTTTGTTCTACATTCTCGTGCAAAGTGTCCCGGTCTGTTACAAGAAAAACATGTTATTACACTTGCCTTACCCACAGGATTCGGTGGTACATACGCAGGCTGCCTTGTGGTCAGCGCCTGTATACTTACGGACATCAACTTATCACTTTGCGATTCCCTGTGCCTAGTGATGTTTCTGTCGTGATCAATAGCAGCCTCTCTCAAGCCGGACACTGACAGACCTCGCCAGCATGGTTGCGTGGTCTGAACCCTAGTCTTTAATGTTTCCTTTAAACCATCCATCAGTACAGATACTGCTACTTCTCGATGGTTTGGGTTGGTCTTAATGTCTTCTATACCAGTGTACTTTGCCATTTCTAATAGTGCCCGGTGAAAATATTCTGTTGCCGTTTCGGACTCCTTTTGCTTAATGGAAAATATTTTATTCCATTTAACAACGGCTGGGAAATACTCCTTTAGCTGTAAATTTATCCTTTTTACATTATCCTTGTTGTACACGTCTGTAAGTGGTACATCTTTATCCAATGCACAATCAGCTAAAAACTGAGTTGCATCAACATTGGAAGGTAAACAAGCTCTTAGCAGTATCTGCCAATCCTTGTTGTTGGGTTCTACAGTGTTACCTAGATCCCTGATGTATTTTTGGCTAGCAACTAAATCCTTCCTGGGGTCAGGAAATTCGGACACTATTGTTCTTAATTCCATTCTGGAAAATGGAGTGTACATGGCTATGTTCCTTATGGGAGTGGCTCCAGACACATCTGTTTTTCCATTGGGAACTGCTATTACCCTTACAGGAGCAATTCTAACAGCCTCTTCCTGTGTAGATTCTACAGCTTGTTGTGGTACAATTGTTTCAGTGTAGTGCATGGTGCCGTACTTACCCGTTGACACGACCTCACCTATCCCTCTGCTAGGGGCTTTCACTAATCTCGTGGGTGTCGCTGTGCCTACTGTGGTCTCTGCTATGGTGGCTGCAAGAGAGAGAGCTGAAATTGTTGCTGAATCGTCTTCTTGATCACACTCCTGAGGAAGGTTCAAAACAGGGTACATCTTGCACGGGTTAATACTTGCATGAGTTATTTGGTTAACATTATTAACATTTACAGGGTTACTAAGAGTTTGTGTTTTACAACCCAGTGCGTTTCTCTCCGCAATCAACTTCTCTCCTGCAATGTATGGTGGAGGAGGAGCTGTGGCAATCAACTTCCTGACTGCCCCAGATCCTGCCGCCAGAGCCAAACCTCTCTGTATCTCACCTTCCTGGTGCCATAACTGTAAACAATCATGATGTTGAATTCGTCTCTTTGCTGATTTTACGAGACATATCCTCCTCCTTAAATTTTGTAACACTTCTGGACTAAAGCTACCTATTCTTGGGAATTTGTCCCTGTCTTGTACAGTCATTCTCTCCCATTCATCACATAAAGATTCGGTGTGAATTCCATATTTTTCACACATTACATATCGTGCCGACCCAACTGGTCGGTTCACAGAATCAACCTGAACCAGGGTTGATCGCCCCCTACCTGAGCAACTGGCCCCCATAGTCTGCAGGTGTTGCTTAGTCCTCCTTGGATCTCTGTATCAAGGTTTTCAGCAAGCCTTTACAGACAACCAAATTACTCCACAGTAGGCCGGCGGTGGCGGTTTACCGAGTACCCCACTCACTCGCCCACCTCGACCAATACGACCTGATCACACCGACGTGGTGCTGGCGTACTCGATACAGGGCCCCTATGGAACCTTCAGTTTACTGGAACATATGAGGGTTACCCGCAGGACACTTACTCTTTCCAGTAAAGGTGGGGTTGTTAGATAGTTCCTGAGTGACCAGCGAACTTCCCTTCCAAAAATAAAAAATTACACAAATCACGTCAGAATGTACAGATAGCGTTTGTGACCACTTTACTCTAATGGTATTAGGTCAGATTACTAACTACTGCACACAATTACGTGTGGTCCAATCGTTCAGTACACGAGCACTACTTGTCATGTACTGAAAGACCAATGGAATCGATGTTTCCGGCCGCGATTCCTTCAGCAAGAGCTTATGGCCTATATGGGTTCTGCACCAACACCCCAGGCGTTGTGCCACTGGACTTTTATAGCGGACCTTTTACCTTACGACCTCCTGGTCTTGTTCCTTATGACCTCCTGGTCTTGTTACCTTATGACCTCCTGGTCTTGTTAACCTTATGATCCGCTATACTCTAATGCTCAAATATTATTTAACCAGGGATGCCTCCCTGGCCACCGTATATGTCACTTACACGTATGTCCCTTGACGAGTACCCGGCTTTCCTTTTGGTTCCACCTTAAAGTTATATAAACTTTTGTATACAAAACACACTCACTCAACACATGTACACTTTTGTTTCTATATCTATTTCTGCGCAGAAATTGTCTTTAGGCCAAAAGTGTTACCAATTAGGAGCAGGATCTGTTAAACTAAATTTCAGATTTTCCAAAAATAGATTTGCGTTATTAACCGCTTCGCGTTATCTACCGCTGTGCGTTAATTATCGCCTTGCGCTAATTATCGCTTTGCGCTAATTAAACTTTTTCGTGACTTGAGCTACGTGAGCGTAACCGGACGCTACGTTGCGTAATGAACGCTGCGTGCGTCTGCCTTTTGGATTGCGTACGCTAGTCTTTGTTAGCGACACGTGTACGCAATGCAAAGGATCCACCGTAACACAATATATTTTTATCAATGTAAATGATCCCTGATCATCTACCGCAATCCACACTGACTGCCTTGTATCTTCAGACAAACCGTGTGTTGTTCTATACTTTAATTATTACCTCTACTATTAAATAACAGCAAATCTCCTTTTAGCACTTTCTATCAACTATAAAATTTGGCAAACAGGAATAGTGATATACGAAAAATGAAATACACAAGTGAAAAGAAATGCAGGTATGTATGCGTACGCAAGACAAAAGAAAAATAAACAGTTTTAAAAAGACACAAGCGTTTTGTTCTTACTTCCGGTTCCCGGATTCCTTCAGCATTCTTTATCTAAGCGAAGCAGACGCTTATCCCGTCAGCACTGTGAGACTGGAGGGATAGTGTCCGCTGATCTACCTAGTGCAGATATGAGAAGGATAGGACGAGCCCGCAATTGACAATGCTAAATTCCTTTGTCGTATAACAACCCTTTTTGAAGCTAAGAACACTGTACGCTGTTTGCTTAAGAAGTACCGTAATGGTACGCTATTGGCGTAGCGATCGCTCAGCCGTAGGCGAGACGCTCAAGCGTCACGTTCGCTCACGGCCCAGTGATCACAGGACACGTTATTGGCTATGACTAGAGTAATGATTCGCTATGGCGTAGCGGACGCTCGAGACCACGAGGAGATCACCAGCGGCGCAGACGCTCACAACGCTATACCTTTATGATAAAACCTTATACCAATGAAATACACTGAATACCTTAATGTGAGTACAGGGTGTAAGTGCAACCTTGTGTAACCTGACTAACTACAAAGCTGCTTGAGCGTCACCGACGCTCAAGTGAACACTTAACACTATAGGAAATACACAGATACTGGTTTAGGTTCCAAGGCCTATTAACTGTATTATATCTAATATACTTGTAAAAGGGGATAACAGTACAAATGATACACTACAATATAACAGAGACTTCCTAACCACAGAACTAAACAATAAATACAAAAGGACAGTACTACTCTGACCTAAAAGAAATACAATACAATACTATCTAATACAATACAATACTAGCCTAGTCTAGGGGAGATATGAGAGAACAGAACAGAGAGAGAGAGAGAGAGATGAGATGAGATGAGAGAAATTGGCTCACAGAAAGACAATGATTACGGAGAGAAACTTACGCACAAAGGGTATGATCGCCTGCGCCTCGATATCCAGCTCCCGGCTATCAGCAGATAACCGTTGATGAGAGAGTGAGAGCTGGATGTGGTCGGCCTGCCTATTTATGCCCCACACACAATGCAATCTCCTGGTCCTACAATCCCATTGTCCATTGGCCGAAGGAATTCGGCCCTGTATCATAACAAAAGGTCATAGGGTGATTCATACAGGTGGGCTGTGACGATTTCCAACAGCTCAGGTGGGTGGGAAACTGGGTTTCCCGCCGCATACCTGAGTATGTGTAAATAATAGAAATGGACATAAACTTCTTATGTCCATAACTATTCGCACGAGCGATTAATACGCTCCAAACCAACACCGGAATATTGCTAATTAAATACTCTTCCGATGGGTACCAAACACTGCTGTATGATTCCTGTTAGACCCTTTGTACGATATAAAGAGGGATTCCTCAGCTCTGGGACATTGTATTTTAACCAAACTTTCAGAATCTATCAAAGGGACCATGATCTATAAACTACATTAATTGTGAACATTTGTAACGAATGAGTCGCACGCTACGACTACATAAGCTCTACCGTAAATACGCATACCGCGCCTGCGAGTGCACGTTATTGCGGGTATGCGCATCCACGGGAGAGCGCATGCACGCGCAGCGCGGACCAGTGTGCGGTGCAAATATGGCAACGTGCATTGAGACATTTTTCTGACTTTGACATACACTGTTTGCGTACGGAGTCCCGTATCACTGTACGGACTTAGCGTACAAATGCCGCGCTGGGGGTACAAAGTACACACAGCGCGCACACACCCAGAGATACACTTTAAACCTTATACAGCAATGCGATGCGTTACTAATACACTCTTAAACCTTAGCAGGAATAGGAAGACACAACACCGATTTGTAGTTAATCACTCGGTTCCGACACCACAGAGTAATATTTCTGAAAGGGGGTTAACAATACAAATTATGCACTACAATACAACAGAGTAAATGGCTACAGTTAATGTACATACGTGAATATATTCGCGTGTGCCTCCCGGTCCGGTCCTCCGCTATCAGGTTGATAACGTTGAGAGTCTTGTGTGAGGCCGGGCTGCAGCAGGCTTTATTTATACAAGTCTTCCAAAAGCAATACAATGGATACTGTAATCCCGTTGTCCATTGGACACAGGAATGCACTTTTACAGTACAGGAGAAGTCATAGGTTGATTTGAAAAGGTAGGCGATGTCTTTCCCAACTGCTCTTGTGGGTGGTCTCCTCTGGATTCCCGCTGCATACATAATATACAGTAAATACAGTTTATATCTATATTCTGCTTCTGCACCTAACTATCTGCAGGAACATGCGATCTTCCGCAAACCAACACCGGAATGTTACCCTTAAAATACCCTACAGCTGGATACCAAACACCACCTTATAACCTTAGTCTGTCCCCTCTTATCCTGTAAAGGTGAATCCCCTTGTTCTGGAATCATTTAAACTGTTGATACTTTCTGATGTGGTGCAGGGGGACTATGTGTACAATGTGCAGTATTTGGATTAAATATGTAATGTTTTGATAGCTCTCCATGCGTTCACAAACTGCCGTAAATACCCATACCACGCGCAGGACCGCGGGAGCGACCATACGCAAATTGCGGATATGTGCACGCACGGCAGAACAAGTGCACGCGCAGTGGGCATGTGTGTGCAGTTTATACGTGCTGTGTGTACTTCAATATTTTTCGACTTTGACAGTCCACCCTTTGGCAGTCAACAATAACTGGCACTATCTAATCACTAAACAGAAAAATATCAATACAATATCTACAGACGATTGGATTTTCAGAGGAGAGCTGTAGGCGGGAAATGTATGACCTAGTGGGATAGTAAAAAGCATGTATGTATGAATCCATGTCTGAGGGGCATGTATCATCGTGCCGTATATGTTCTAGATAAGCTTCGAGGTATTGCGAAGTATACATTAAATCCTTCTTATCCCGTATTAAGGGTCTGTAAGTGGGCCAACAAACACTACCGAGCTCTTTTCGGCTTCTTGTTCCAACAAATGGGGTGCACATTTAGTTGATGATACATGGAGGGGGAACATATGTGAGTGCTAGTATATGTGGATATCACCTGTCGACTATGTGTGTCATTAACTGAAGGTTGTAGAGATGAAGATAAGACCCATATTTAAAATACATTCACATAACATTTTCATATACATTCTTGGGTAGGGCTGATGTCTTTTCCGGATGGGTGTATCTGGGCAGAGGGGGAGACAAAGGAAAAACGGGTGAAAGAAACAGGCCATGGAATTCATTTGCAATCCTTATCATAACACTGTCTCTATGGATGGGTCGTAAATTAAATCTGCTGCTATAACAATGCCCCCGCTCCTTAGACTCATCAATTTTGTGCCGTGCTTGCGCCGCGTTAGGATTCGAACACACCTAAATATCAAGCCAATAATTATGACGACTCCCAGGATACAAAGGAGAAACTTTCCTACACTCATAATAACATTTTGAGCCCACTCTCCTAATCCTGAGAACCAATTTCGTGGGTTCAACCATGAGACCCTGCCGGTCAGCTCATTACCCACAGCGGTCAGGGTAAGGTTGTGTCTCCTCCGGAACTCCCACTTCAACTGCAATATATCATCCATCTTTTGATCGATAATCGCTGTGGGGTCGTCAGTGCTGTTTGTAATATACGTGCAGCACTTCACACCATACTGAGTTGCCAAAGTGACACAGTACCCACCCGTCACGGCTGTGATATAATTGAGGACCATCCTATGCTGGATCAGTTCTGTCTTGTAAGCTTGCAACTACCTACCCGTATACCTGAAGGTGTCGTCATACATCTCAGTGATATTATCTATCAAGTTCGCTAGCGCATGGATATACCTATAATTTATAAATCCTCTGGCAGTACGGGTGATGTCTAATGCAAGAAGGAATTGAATCCCGGTGGATTCGTGGATCAAATCAGAGGCTACGTGCTCTGTCCTCTCTATGAGGTGTCTCTTGACGATGTGTTCATAGTGAGTATGAGTATAAGGAGCCTGAGCACTGCGGTGAACGTCTTTCATCTTGTCATGGGTTATGGTCATGACCTCTGGCAGTACTCTTCCAATATAAAACAATCCTTCTGAGCTCGGGGCAAGCCACTTGTACGCCTTCCTCCCACATATGAAATAGGCATCATCGGGGAGAACATAGGGGATAGAATATGACATCACCATATTACAAACTTTCCAAGTGAAAAACCCAATCCCTAGTTCTCCCATCTGCTCAGTACAAGTAGCGGGCTGGATGATATGAGCACAGTACCCTGGTGATACTTCTCCAACCCACATGGTCTTGCTTCCTCGAGTATACCTATACCGGAAATACCTTCCACTGTTGGCTATTTGGCGTACAAGTTCAGAGTCTATGGGTATCTTATCAGCTCTGTGTGAAAAGGCCATGGTCTGGTTATTCTATGTCACTTCCCAATTTCCCGGTTTTTGGTAATTGGAAATATTGAAACATAATAAAGATCTGTCTACATGATACTGGTGTTGCTTCAAGCTAGGGGGCCTAGAAATATTAAATTTCTTGTACACCGGTCTCCCACCCCGTAATTCGAGTACCTCATCTATTGCTAAAGGGTACGGTACTAATCCTGACTTGCTCTGACCTTGAGGTACTTGTGAGCACACCCAGCATTCTGTCTGGTTTAAGACCTTACCCACTAGTGAGTGGTAATCCCTCAACGGATGACGGTCCATGTCGATATTAAGGCTGGACTGACATCTCTGGATGCATCCATCCTCGACTATGTTCTCACAATTCCTACAAATGCAATTTCTCTGACGTCCTAAGTGGATGCTGGGGACTCCGTCAGGACCATGGGGAATAGCGGCTCCGCAGGAGACAGGGCACAAAATTAAAAGTTTGACCACTAGGTGGTGTGCACTGGCTCCTCCCCCTATGACCCTCCTCCAAGCCTCAGTTAGGTTTTTGTGCCCGGCCGAGAAGGGTGCAATCTAGGTGGCTCTCCTAAAGAGCTGCTTAGAATAAAAGTTTGTTAGGTTTTTTATTTTCAGTGAGTCCTGCTGGCAACAGGCTCACTGCAACGTGGGACTAAGGGGAGAAGAAGCGAACTCACCTGCGTGCAGGATGGATTGGCTTCTTAGGCTACTGGACACTAGCTCCAGAGGGACGATCACAGGTACAGCCTGGATGGGTCACCGGAGCCGCGCCGCCGGCCCCCTTACAGATGCTGAAGAGAGAAGAGGTCCAGAAATCGGCGGCTGAAGACTTCCCAGTCTTCTTAAGGTAGCGCACAGCACTGCAGCTGTGCGCCATTGCTCTCAGCACACTTCACACCGCGGTCACTGAGGGTGCAGGGCGCTGGGGGGGGCGCCCTGGGCAGCAATGTAATTACCTTACTGGCTAAAAATACATCACATATAGCCCCTGGGCTATATGGATGTATTTAACCCCTGCCAGGATTACAGAAAAAACCGGGAGAAGAGCCCGCCGTGAAGGGGGCGGGGCCTATCTCCTCAGCACACAGCGCCATTTTTCCCACACAGATCCGCTGGTGGGAAGGCTCCCAGGCTCTCCCCTGCACTGCACTACAGAAACAGGGTTAAAACAGAGAGGGGGGGCATTTTTTGGCGATATTATTATATATTAAGCTGCTATAAGGGAAAACACTTACTATAAGGTGGTCCCTGTATAATTATAGCGCTTTGGTGTGTGCTGGCAAACTCTCCCTCTGTCTCCCCAAAGGGCTAGTGGGGTCCTGTCCTCTATCAGAGCATTCCCTGTGTGTGTGCTGTGTGTCGGTACGTGTGTGTCGACAGGTATGAGGACGATGTTGGTGTGGAGGCGGAGCAATTGCCTGTAATGGGATGTCACCCCCTAGGGAGTCGACACCGGAATGGATGGCTTTATTTATGGAATTACGTGATAGTGTCAACACGCTACAAGGTCGGTTGACGATATGAGACGGCCGGCAAACCAATTAGTACCTGTCCAGGCGTCTCAAACACCGTCAGGGGCTTTAAAACGCCCATTACCTCAGTCGGTCGACAGACACAGACACAGACACTGACTCCAGTGTCGACGGTGAAGAAACAAACGTATTTTCCAGTAGGGCCACACGTTACATAATCACGGCAATGAAGGAGGCGTTACATATTTCTGATACTACAAGTACCACAAAAATGGGTATTATGTGGGGTGTGAAAAAACTACCCGTAGTTTTTCCTGAAATCAGATGAATTGATTGAAGTGTGTGATGAAGCGTGGGTTACCCCCGATAGGAAGTTGCTAATTTCAGAGAAGTTATTGGCATTATACCCTTTCCCGCCAGAGGTTAGGGCGCGCTGGGAAACACCCTCTAGGGTAGATAAGGCGCTCACACGCTTATCAAAACAAGTGGCGTTACCGTCTCCTGATACGGCCGCCCTCAAAATCCAGCTGATAGGAGGCTGGAAAATACTCTAAAAAGTATATACACACATACTGATGTTATACTGCGACCAGCAATCGCCCCAGCATGGATGTGCAGTGCTGGGGGGGTTTGGTCGGAATCTCTGACTGGAAATATTGATACCCTGAATAGCGACAATATTTTATGGACTATAGAGCATTTAAAGGATGCATTTTCTTTATATGCGAGATGCACAGAGGGATATTTGCACTCTGGCATCAAGGGTAAGTGCGCTGTCCATTTCTGCCAGAAGAAGTTTTATGGACGCGACAGTGGTCAGGTGATGCGGATTCCAAGCGGCATATGGAAGTTTGCCGTATAAAGGGGAGGAATTATTTGGGGTCGGTCTATCGGACTTGGTGGCCACGGCAACAGCCGGAAAATCCACCTTTTTTTACCTCAGGTCACCTCCCAACAGAAAAAGACACCGTCTTTTCAGCCTCAGTCCTTTCGTTCTCATAAGAACAAGCGGGCAAAAGGCCATTCATATCTGCCCGAGGCAAAGGAAAGGGTAAGAGACTGCAGCAAGCAGCTCCTTCCCAGGAGCAGAAGCACTCCCCCGCTTCTGAAAAGTCCTCAGCATGTCGCTGGGGTCTTACAAGCGGACTCAGGTCCGGTGGGGGGGTCGTCTCAAGAATTTCATCGCGCAGTGGGCTCACTCGCAAGTCGACCCCTGGATCCTGCAGGTAGTATCACAGGGGTACAGATTGGAATTCGAGACGTCTCTTCCTCGCAGATTCATGAAGTCTGCTTTACCAACATCTCCCTCCGACAGGGAGACGGTGTTGGAAGCTATTCACAAGCTGTATTCCCAGCAAGTAATAGTCAAGGTACCCCTAATACAACAAGGAAAGGGGTATTATTCCACGCTGTTTGTGGTACCGAAGCCGGACGGCTCGGTGAGACCTATTCTAAGTCTGAAATCTTTTGAACACTTACATACAAAGGTTCAAGTTCAAGATGAAATCACTCAGAGCAGTGATAGCGAATCTGGAAGAAGGGGACTTTATGGTGTCCTTGGACATCAAGGATGCTTACCTCCATGTCCCAATTTGCCCTTCAAACAAGGGTACCTCAGGTTCGTGGTACAAAACTGTCACTATCAGTTTCAGACGTTGCCGTTTGGATTGTCCACGGCACCCCGGGTCTTTACCAAGGTAATGGCCGAAATGATGATTCTTCTTCGAAGAAAAGGCGTATTAATTATCCCTTACTTGGACGATCTCCTGATAAGGGCAAGATCCAGAGAACAGTTAGAGGCCGGTGTAGCACTAACCCAAGTAGTGCTGCAACAGCACGGGTGGATTCTAAATTTTCCAAAATCCCAGCTGAGCCCGACGACACGTCTGCTGTTCCTAGGGATGATTCTGGACACAGTTCAGAAAAAGGTTTTTCTCCCGGAGGAGAAAGCCAGGGAGTTATCCGAGCTAGTCAGGAACCTCCTAAAACCAGGAAAAGTGTCAGTGCATCAATGCACAAGAGTCCTGGGTAAATTATGGCTTCTTACGAAGCGATTCCATTCGGCAGATTCCACGCAAGAACCTTTCAGTGGAATCTGCTGGACGAATGGTCCGGATCGCATCTTCAGATGCATCAGCGGATAGCCCCATCTCCAAGGACAAGGGGGTCTCTTCTGTGGTGGTTGCAGAGTGCTCACCTTTTTGGAGGGCCGCAGATTCGGCATTCAGGACTGGGTCCTGGTGACCACGAATGCCAGCCTGAGAGGCTGGGGAGCAGTCACACAGGGAAGAAATTTCCAGGGAGTGTGGTCAAGCCTGGAGACTTCACTTCACATAAATATACTGGAGCTAAGGGCAATTTACAATGCTCTAAGCCTGGCAAGACCTCTGCTTCAGGGTCAGCCGGTGTTGAACCAGTAGGGCAACACCACGGCAGTCGCCCACGTAAACAGACAGGGCGACACAAGAAGCAGGAGGGCAATGGCAGAAGCTGCAAGGATTTTTCACTGGGCAGAAAATCATGTGATAGCACTGTCAGCAGTGTTCATTCCGGGAGTGGACAACTGGGAAGCAGACTTCCTCAACAGACACGATCACCACCCGGGAGAGTGGGGACTTCATCCAGAAGTCTTCCACATGATTGTGAACCGTTGGGAAAAACCAAAGGTGGACAGGATGGCGTCCCGCCTCAACAAAAAACTGGACAGGTATTGCGCCAGGTCAAGAGACCCTCAGACAATAGCTGTGGACGCGTTGGTAACACCATGGGTGTACCAGTCAATGTATGTGTTCCCCCCTCTGCCTCTCATACCCAAGGTACTGAGAATTATAAGGCGAAGGGGAGTAAGAACGATACTCGTGGTTCCGGATTTGCCAAGAAAGACTTGGTACCCGGAACTTCAAGAGATGCGCACGGAGGATCCGTGCACTCTACCTCTAGACTTACCGCGGCTGCGTTTGACGGCATGGCGGTTGAACGCCGGATCCTGAAGGAGAGGGCTCCGACGGAGGAATTTAAACTGGGTCGATTCCTACATTTCCTGCAAACAGGATTGTCTATGGGCCTCAAATTGGGGTCCATTAAGGTTCAAATTTCGGCCCTGTCGATTTTCTTCCAGAAAGAATTGGCTTCAGTTCCTGAAGTCCAAGCTTTTGTCAAAGGAGTACTACATATACAGCCCCGGTTGTGCCTCCAGTGGCACCGTGGGATCTCAATGTAGTTTTGGGATTCCTCAAATCCCATTGGTTGAGCCACTCAAATCGGTGGATTTGAAATATCTTACATGGAAAGTGACCATGCTACTGGCCCTGGCTTCGGCCAGGAGAGTGTCAGAATTGGCGGCTTTTTCGTACAAAAGCCATATCTGATTTTCCATTGGGACAGGGCAGAACTGCGGACGCGTCCTCAGTTTCTCCCTAAGGTGGTATCAGCGTTTCACCTGAACCAACCTATTGTAGTGCCTGCGGCTTCTAGCGACTTGGAGGACTCCAAGTTGTTCGACGTTGTCAGAGCCTTAAAAATATATATATATATATATTTCAAGGACGGCTGGAGTCAGAAAGTCTGACTCGCTGTTTATACTGTATGCACCCAACAAGCTGGGTGTTCCTGCGTCTAAGCAGACGATTGCTCGTTGGATTTGTAGCACAATTCAACTTGCGCATTCTGTGGCAGGGCCTGCCACAGCCAAAATCTGTAAATGCCCACTCCACAAGGAAGGTGGGCTCACCTTGGACGGCTGCCCGAGGCGTCTCGGCATTACAACGCTGCCGAGCAGTTACGTGGTCAGGGGAGAACACGTTTGTAAAATTCTACAAATTTGATACCCTGGCTAAGGAGGACCTGGAGTTCTCTCATTCGGTGCTGCAGAGTCATCCGCACTCTCCCGCCCGTTTGGGAGCTTTGGTATAATCCCCATGGTCCTGACGGAGTCCCCAGCATCCACTTAGGACGTCAGAGAAAATAAGAATTTACTTACCGATAATTCTATTTCTCGTAGTCCGTAGTGGATGCTGGGCGCCCATCCCAAGTGCGGATTGTCTGCAATACTTGTACATAGTTATTGTTACAAATATCGGGTTATTATTGTTGGAAGCCATCTTTTCAGAGGCTCCTCTGTTATCATGCTGTTAACTGGGTTCAGATCTCAAGTTGTACAGTGTGATTGGTGTGGCTGGTATGAGTCTTACCCGGGATTCAAAATCCTTCCTTATTGTGTACGCTCGTCCGGGCACAGTATCCTAACTGAGGCTTGGAGGAGGGTCATAGGGGGAGGAGCCAGTGCACACCACCTAGTGGTCAAACTTTTAATTTTGTGCCCTGTCTCCTGCGGAGCCGCTATTCCCCATGGTCCTGACGGAGTCCCCAGCATCCACTACGGACTACGAGAAATAGAATTATCGGTAAGTAAATTCTTATTTTTCCTCAGCCAATAACCCTTCACAGTGCCTTCAAGCTCCCTGACTACCGGATCGCTTTCTGATACTCGACTTTGCTCGAGTGATGTGTTGCTCTTGAGATTCTACAAATCCATCCTCGCCATCAGAACCCATTCCAGATCCTTTCTCGACCTCTCTGGGACCCTCACCAAAACAGACTGTCCTGGTCAACAACAGGATTAACAGGAAAACCCTGAACGCAGTCTCTTGGGGTAAGTCCATCTTGTTAAGGGAAGAGAAGGGAAACAAGAAGGGGGGGGGGAGAGAAGGAGGGTAGTGGGAGATGGAGAAAATAATAAAAAAAAAAACTGGTGCGACAACCGCCTCTGGTCTTGTTGTTCTCCGCGCTCAGGTGCCGTCTCAACAGTCCTGCCTCTCAACCTTCCCGAAACAGACACTCCAGTGATACGATGTTCTCTACACTCTGCTCTTTGTCACGAGTTCTTTCCGGGTCAGCGACCTTTCTGTAGGGAACATAAATCTTGCATTTCAATGTGTTTATCAGTTGTGTGAAGTAAACCATCTGTGGAAAGTGAAAAGAGAGGGGAAATAATAAAAAGAAAATTTGTCAGATTTGCGTTCACCATCAGGCTGTCACACCATCATGTATATCGGTATCTATGCACAGTCTCCCTTCACCAGTATTCCCATTCTCCACCCTTTGTGCATGGCCAGGCACACTGATACTGGTGTCCCTATGCTGGTGAGATATACTGGGTTTGGGCAGAACTCTGAAAAGACAGAGTAGGCATGTGACGTTTGAACTGTAATCCTGTCCGTGAACGTAAGAGGATGAAGAGGAAACTTTGAAGACAAATCACAGAGTTTAGTAACAGGTAAGTTTGTAAAGGCAAAGAAGATTTTACAAAGTTTGACATCTGGATTGGGCACTACGGGGAATGATTCCCTAATCGGTCTGTTCCCCTTAAAAAAAAAAAATTTCTATGTGTGTTATATCTCTACTGGGACTATCCCAGCCATCAATCCAGTGTCTTGTCCATTCTAAGTTCATAGGGAACCCGGTATCATTGAGATAATTTCCTCTACCTGTGATGGACATGCATCTAAAACAGTGAAATGCAACATTAGTCTTCGTGGGTATCTAACATATTTTGTGCTTCCTGGGTGAGAGCACTCTTTATGTATACCATCCCTAACAAAACTCCTGTTAAGTTATTTAGAGGTCACTTCTGCTAGAGAGAGAAGCAGAAGTTTAGAGGCCTCCTCCTAACCCCAGTAAGTTCTGTCAAAAGGGTAAAGTTGCATTTATTCTGTTCTTCCCATTAACCGAATCTGTGTTTCCTATATGGCTCGTGACTCCTTACTATATGTACCTTGATCCCGTCTATGTGTTTAATAACGTGGCTTGTTTACTCTGTCTAGGGGTCTATATTGGCTTTGTGCTGTACTACTCTTACAATCTCTAGCAAAATGTCCTTTATTTTTACAAATGTAACATATTCTCGGTCTTTTGTTACTACTAGGGTTTTGGGGTTTGGGCTGATGAGACTTTGGTGTAAGAGCCTGCATACTTTCAATCCTCAGCCTCTCCTCTTGCAATTTCCTACGCCTAGCAATATTCCTATGGTGTTCAATTGCGCACTCTCTAAGACAAGCTACTGTGACCCCTCTCCAATTAGGCAAAGATGTTTGTACTCTGTCCCTTACTGTCTTATCGAGTCCGTCCATCAGCACAGAGACAGCCACCTCTCTGTAATTTTCATCGTTCCTTGCATCCGATACCCCTATGTATCTATCCATTATTTGCAGGGCCCGATGGAAATATTCAGATGCCATTTCATTTTCCCTCTGCTTTATGGAGAAAATTCTTCTCCACTTAACAGTTGTGGGGAAATACAACTCTAGTTGCCTGTTAATTTGCTCTAAGTTCTCCTGATTGAGTTTGTCAGTCATACGACTATCCGACTCTAATCTACAATCAGTGATGAATTTTTGGGTGTCAATATTAGGGGGTAGGCACGCTTTCAAAAATGTCCGCCAATGTTGGTTTGTTGGTTCATACGCATTACCCAGTTCTCTGATAAACGTTTGACATCTGGCTAAATGCTTCCGAGGGTCGGGGAATTCTGAAATGATTGTCCGCAACTCATCTCTGGGCCACGAGCAATATATTGCATTATTCCTGGTGGGATTACTCCCTGACTATTGGTTCCCCCATTGGGAGTTACTATTTCCAAGACAGGGTGTAATTCTACCATTCCGTTCCTAATCTGTTTACAGTGAGGTGTTGTTGTCTCTGTGCAATGAACTGTCTCACACTTACTGGTAGCTGTGACCTCACCCGTTCTTTTATTGGGGAATATTGTTACTGCACTACCTGGTTGGACAGGCCCCACCTGAGTTTCCTGCAAGGTGACTGCTTGGAGGAGAGCTGCGATTTGGCTGAATCCTTCATCTTCCTGTGACCTAAAACCTTGGAGCGACTTCAAAACAGGATACATTTTGCAAAAGTTAGGGTTAATACATTGCTCTTTCATATTACTATCATTTACGCATGTATCATTGACTGTAGCCTTCTGTTCCCCTTCGACCTGTGTCGACAATAGTGTGTTTGTGTTCTCATTCCTGCTAGGTTTGGAACCTGCTGCGTATGTTAATTTCCCTTGCATATCTCCTTCTTGTTGCCATAAGTTTAAGCAATCTGTATGTCTAATCCTTTGTTTTCTGGACTTTATTAGACATATTCTAATCCTTAAATTCTGCAATACCTCTGGTTCAAAACTGCCTACCTTAGGGAATGGTTCCCTATCTTCCGCATTCATACGTTCTCATTCATTGCATAAAACTTCTGTGTGTGAACCATACTTTTCACACATAATGAACCTCGCTGACCCCCTGGGCCGCGGTATGTCAACCTGAACCCTGGTTGAACGTCCCTTACTTGAGCAACTGACCCCCATAATTTGCAGGTATTGACCTTTCGGCTAATCCCACAAAAAAACAAAATACTCAATATAAGGCAACAGTGAAAGTTCTCCGAGTGCTTTCACCCACTCACGCCCACGTTGGCCAGTACTACCATACACTGTTGATAGCGAAGGCAATGTACCCAACCTAGGGCCCCTTTGTAACCTCTATTTACTGGAAGTTTCTGGGAATAATTTACCCTTTCCAGTAAATATAGGCCGTTGGAGATTTCCTGAGAGAGGCCAGCGAAGACTCCCTAAACCTTTATTATACACAAATCACGCTTGCGTATGCTATATACAGCGCTAATGATACCGCGATTTTACGCAAAGTTCGTAAAAAGGGTATCACGTTGCGCTAAATATTGCACCCACGAACGCGCGGTCCAATCGCACAGCGTATAGGTACTTGTTACTTATCCGCCGTACGACCACTGGAATCGAATCACAAGCTGCGAAACCTCAGCCGCTCCGGCTATCAAAAACTATATGGGTAAACTTCGCTGACCCCCTGGGCCGCGGTACTCTAAACCTCGCTGACCTCCTGGGCCGAGGTACTCTAAACCTCGCTGACCTCCTGGGCCGCGGTACTCTCCTACCTTGCTCCTTTCTACTTCAATCTATATTAACATGAGTCAGCTGCCTCACGCCACCAAGTCTCCACTCACTCGATGTACCACTCGACGGGATCCCGAATTCCTGGGGTCCACTATGTTCACTGTTAGGTTCGCTCACTCACATTCGCTCACTCAAATACACTTTGGTTTTTCTGTACAGAAAATTATCTTTCATTCAGATAAAACAGCTTTACTCCCAGAGGCAATACAGTAAAAAAGGTTTTATTTAAACTAAATCTTGGAAACTGAACAATTTGTGCTAATGTAGCGTGACTACTGTCCCACCCCTAAACTAAACGATACTATTGTGTAATTTGTACTTAGCGGCCGTACCCTTACGCACGCTGCGTAAACAGGCGACCGTGCGTACGTCTTTACGTTGTGTACGCAGTCCCGTACTTTGTCCGAGACACGTGTACAAAAACCGTACGTCCGCAATAGTACAAATCCCACACTTCTATAAATGTAAGTGATATTACCTATAATCGCTCACTTAACACAACACAGTTTCTTTCTGTATAAACCTTTTTAACTAGGCCAGACTGTGTTTGTGTTTTACGTTTATTTCCTTAATATTTACTCTATATTTTAACTAAATAGCAACAAATGTCTCCGTTTTTTTTTACACAGGTCTAAATGAATCTAGTAATCAGTACTTATGGCAACAATGTGAGCGGGTATACAAAGTACAGGTGTACGCTTGTGTTGTGTGCGCATTTGGCGCCAAACAAAAATTCACAGACTTTTTTAAATAGCTTTGCGTATTTACTTTACAGGTCCTACCAGCATCCCTACAAACCATGCAGAGCAGACGCCATCTAATCAGCAATAAAATAGGGTTTCCAGTGTATCCACCGGCCAGAAAAAGGTTTACGTAGGATACCTGTCCGCCCTTTGCTGATAGATAAAGCCTGCTTTAACCTGCTAGGCTGCGGGTATGTGGAAAAACCGGACGATGCCCCCAATTGATAATGTTGATTTTATCTTAAAACATAAAGCTATACCTTAAACACACCTTAAATACACTTTAAACCTTTAGCCGCTGCGGCCGCTATACTTAATACACACGCTACGTACCTTATACACTGTTTGCGTACGGAGTCCCGTATCACTGTACGGACTTAGCGTACAAACGCCGCACTGGGGGTACAAAGTACACACAGCGCGCACACACCCAGAGATACCCTTTAAACCTTATACAGCAATGCGATGCGTTACTAATACACTTTTAAACCTTAGCAGGAAAAGGAAGACACAACACCGATTTGTAGTTAATCACTGGGTTCCGACACCACAGAGTAATATTTCTGAAAGGGGGTTAACAATACAAATTATGCACTACAATACAACAGAGTAAATGGCTACAGTCAATGTACATACGTGAGTATATTCGCGTGCGCCTCCCGGTCCGGTCCTCCGCTATCAGGTTGATAACGTTGAGAGTCTTGTGTCAGGCCGGGCTGCAGCAGGCTTTATTTATACACTTCTTCCAAAAGCAATACAATGGATACTGTAATCCCTTTGTCCATTGGACACAGGAATGCACTTTTACAGTACAGGAGAGGTCATAGGTTGATTTGAAAAGGTAGGCGATGTCTTTCCCAACTGCTCTTGTGGGTGATCTCCTCTGGATTCCCGCCGCATACATAATATACAGTAAATACAGTTTATATCTATATTCTGCTTCTGCACCTAACTATCCGCAGGAACATGCGATCTTCCGCAAACCAACACCGGAATGTTACCCTTAAAATACCCTACAGCTGGATACCAAACACCACCTTATAACCTTAGTCTGTCCCCTCTTATCCTGTAAAGGTGAATCCCCTTGTTCTGGAATCATTTAAACTGTTGATACTTTCTGATGTGGTGCAGGGGGACTATGTGTACAATGTGCACTATTTGGATTAAATATGTAATGTTTTGATAGCTCTCCATGCGTTCACAAACTCCGCCGTAAATACCCATACCACGCGCAGGACCGCGGGACCGACCATACGCAAATTGCGGATATGTGCACGCACGGCGGAACAAGTGCACGCGCAGTGGGCATGTGTGTGCAGTTTATACGTGCTGTGTGTTCTTCAATATTTTTCGACTTTGACATGAGTAGCTCCTGGCCAGCGCAGCTCCTGCTGCTGGCCGGGAGTTGCTCGTTGCTGCCCCTGGTCGCAGCGGCTGCGTGTGACGTCCCGCAGCCGCTGCAGCCCGCCCCCCGCACGGTACGGCCACGCCTGCGTTGGCCGGACCGCGCACCCAAAACGGCGGCCAGACGCCACCGTGCTGCCCCCTCCCGCCCATCGACCGCCTCTGCCTGTCAATCAGGCAGAGGCGGTCGCTGGGCGGCACGGGGGCGTTTTGCCTGTCAATCAGGCAGAGGCGATCGCTAGGGAACGACTGCCTTCGGCCGTCCGGCATGCGCCGGCGCATGTGCAGTTCCGACCCGATCGCTGCGAACAACTGCAGCGAGCGATTAGGTCGGAATGACCCCCATAATGTAGCACGTGTCTGTTTTGCAAATTATATAAGAAACTCTGCAGTGATGGAATTTTCTTTTAAGAACTTTCTTAGTTTTATCTTAATAAACCGAGCTGCCACTTTAAAAATGACACCTTCCTAGTACTAGGTAGGGATCATGGTGCAGCAAAACTTGAGTTTGGTCCAATCAGGCAGTAGTTTTCCAGTCTTCAGTTGCCCAGTGTTGGTGATCCTGTGCCCGCTGCACCCTCAGTCTCTCAGGAGAGGAACCTGTATGGCTTGCTGCTGCTGCAGACCATCCACTCCCAAGGTGCTGTACATTCAGAGATTGCCATTGCTGTAACACATGGCTGTCCCTTTCCTGTAAGCTTGAATCAGTGTGACCTCTCTCCCGTGCCCTTTCTCATTGGTTTAACCCACAGAACTGCTATCTAGTTTGGTTTTTATTTTGAGCATTATTACATGTAAACCAGAGACTGTTGTGCATGAAAATTTGTTTGGAACCAACAATCATTTGACTCTCACTAAAATCAGATTTCTTCTGATTGGTCTGAAAAACAACTGAACCTCTTGATCAGGTCTGCGTACTTTTATGAATTGAGCTGCTGCCACTGGCTGATTAGATATTTGGTGTAGCTAATACCTACCATGAATGACATCATTTACAGACCACCTCACTGATCACTGATCAAACGTCCGATATACCGCCCAGTGTGTACCCAGCTATACTCCGTTTAATCTTTGTGGTGTCAGGTTCATAATGGGGCATAGGTCTTTGTATGTACTGCGCACAGAAGAACCGTTAAGTGTATATAACAAACACAAAATAGGATTATTAGTTATTTGTATAGTAGTAGACCGCTGCACCGCCTCCCACATCCGAACGGGGTCTGGGAGAGGCCAAAATGCAGAGAATGACTGACCGTGACATCACTAATAGATTTATCGCCCGTTCAATGGAACAGGCAATATATCTGTAATGCATTGGTGGGTATATACTCCAGCCGAACTACGTAATTCTCAGACCTATCGGGTCGGCCTGCAGCACTGCCTATATATCGGCATGCCTGGCTGTGTGTACGGGCGACCAGCCGACCATCCCACGTAGAATGGACCAACCTCCCAGCAGGGCAGGCAAATTCAAATGCCCGTCCACTTGTGACGTCAGGACAGATGCATTGACCAGACAATTGGTTAGTGTGTATGCTTACAAATCCGCCATTATGTTGGCGCAGCTGCCTGTAGGCGAATCCGTTGGTCTACTGTGTACCCAGCCTTCGTTTCGCTTAAGTTCCATTTACCTGTATTTCTCCAAAATGTTCCCACAGAGGTTTCAGATATATGTACTTACATCTCCAGTAACTTTCCAGCCGCAAGAATACATTCCACAGCGCTATACAGAGCGCCACCTACAGGCAAATGCCAAAATCCTCCCTACGCATTCTGCATTTCTATAAATCCTGCATGTGAGAATTAATCAGTAGGGTTTGTGCACCTGTGACGATACGGGAACAGCCAGGCTCCATATTATACGGACCGTCGGACTGTTCAACATTCGGGATCCTGGCGTCGGTATAGTGACCGGCAGTCCCCTGACCGCTGGTCACATAACCGCATGCCATTAAATACTATTGGTAAAGCCTATGTTGGATTCTCTGTGCATTGGGAACAATGCACAAAGTTGTGTTTTTATTAAAAAAAAGAAAAAGTGTTCATTGTATTGCACCTGTCACAATTCGTGCAATTCCTCTTTTGTGCCAAAGGCATCACTATCTACTCTGGTGCTTCTTCCAAAATGGTTAGTATTTCAACACTGAGATACATACCAGAGTGTGCTAGAAGCACCAGAGGCAGGTAAGAGGAACTGCACGGGTTGTGACAAGTGCAGGGTGCTAGAATGAATAGAGCTGTCTTTTATATCTGCTAAAGGCCCCAGTGATGAGATGTGGCTACGCGGTGGCTGTACTGTAGCTACGTAATTAGGCAACAGTCAGCTGATTAACCCTCCCTGCCAGTAGTAGTGTCGGCACGCTGCAGTCATGCAGCTGCGTCAGTAACCAGATGTCATGGTCTAGTCCTCTATTGGCCAGTATTACCAGTCTGTATATAAGGTAATGGAGGGCATGTTGGTAGAAGCATCTATGGCCTGCAGAAGGTGTCATGAGAAATGTGTAGCAGAAAACGACATAGGGTTCTGACCCAGTGATACTTTTCCTATACAATTGCTGTAAGTGCGACCTACTATATTAGTGAACATTGTAAACATAAAATTGGTATTAAAAAAAAATGCATTCTCTATCTTTAGCGCAGGGATGGGGAACCTTCGGCCCTCCAGCTGTTGTTGAACTACACATACCAGCATGCCTTGCTACAGTTTTGCTATTTGGCCATGCTAAAACTGTTGCAGGGCATGCTGGGATCTGTAGTTCAACAACAGCTGGAGGGACAAAGGTTCCCGATCCCTGCTTTAGCGCCTTCCGTGGCTACATACCCATCTGGGTTCCTGAGCCTGGTGAGAGGTGCAACTGAGAAACTCTGTGTTGCTGGCTCTTATGTCCAGAATTATCAAGCCTCAGAGAGTGATAAATCGCACGGTGACAATAGTACCAACCAATCAGCTTCTAACTGTCATTTTTCAAACACAGCCTGTAACATGGCACAGTCTCCGGGGGCAGCCACCATCTCTGGGTAAGCTGGACACGCCCCCGGAGTGAAGCAGAAGTGGAGAACCGTGAGACCACGCCCCTTTAAATTAGATCACACCCCTTTTCGGACGCTCGCTGCTCCGGCGGGGTGAGTGGGGGGGTGTAGTAATGCAGAGTGCTCACCTGGTGACGCGTCTGGTTATATGTTATGTGGCCTACACACTGGACGATGTTTTTGATCAATGATATTATCGATGGTCAATTTTTACCTACACACTGGACGATATCGATGGTCAATTTGGACGATATGACAGTACATGCATCTACATCGTCCAAATAGACCGGCATGTATCAACGATGATTGATCAATGATGAACGATTGCAGGCACGCGCATTGTTCATAGTTGATGCATCCACACTAAAAGATATGAACGAGTTATCGTTTCATATATTTCAAGATATCGCCCAGTGTGTAGGGCCCTTAACAGTCCCCAATGGAGGGAGCCTTTAAAATCCCCATTTTAAATTGTAATATTAAAAAAGGCCACTCAAAGTACTACCCACCACTCAGCGATGGGGTAGTGACCACCACCGAGGACCAGCTGTGGGGCTCAGGCAAAGCATAAATGAGATGAGGGACAGATCTCAGAGATCCTACCTGTGACATGTGTTAGTACGGGAGGAGATCATACTTGCCTATCCTCCCGGAATGGCCGGGAGGCTCCCGAAAATCGGGTGACCCTCCCGGCCCCCAGGAACGGCAGGCAAGTCTCCCGATTTCAGGGGTCACCCCCTGCCCGGCCGCCCACTTAGCGAGTGAAGTGGGCGGTCCGGGCAGGCGATGATGCGATTCTTGTTGAATTGCGTCATCATAGCCACGCCCCCTGCTGTATATTGCCGGTAATAGCGACTTTACACAGCGGGGGGGGTGGGGGGTGGCTTACATGATGCGATCCAACAGCCACGCCCCCATTCTGCCTCTGGCCTGCCCCCGTTCCGCCTCTGACCCACCCACTTCTGCACGTCACCTCACTGCCTGCCCCCCTGCTGAGCCGACCGGCTGCTCTCTGCCGGAGAGAGCAGCCCGGAGGTCGGCAAGTATGGGGGAGATATGCAGTAGACCAGTGGCCAAACGCTTTCCCCAGGCCACCCTAACAGTCCAGGTTCTAAGGATATACATGGTTGTGCACAGGTGGTTTAATCAAAATGCTTTAGGTACTAATTAAGCCACCTGTACTTAAGCATGAATATCCTTAATACCTGGACTGTTAGGGTGCCTTGAGGTCCGAGTTTGGGAACCTCTGCAGTAGACCCTTAGCTGACATTTTGTGCTACAGCCATGGGGCTATGTGGCTCTACCTACTTCCGCATTGGTTCCATTACCTTAAATGTAACGTTACCTGTGTTTTCCTCCTAAAACAGTGGCAGTCACAAACCATGGGACCTTGGCTGCTCATCCATCCCCTGGCAATTTAAGAGGAGATCTGTTTTGCGGATCTCCTCCTCCTCTTCTTCCAGACCCCGACAGTAGAGCAGCGGTCTGTGACCACCGACAGTACTGCCAAATTTGAGCACAAGAATGCATGGGAATTCAGAAGTGCATGTACCCAGCTGTAACGTAAAACTTAAGTGCAAAGAGGGGAGGAAACTAGACACCTGTAGAGGTATTATATTTTATTTAAAAAAAAAAAATACTAAAATATTTGAATGTTTTTATATTTTTACATTTTTAAATCAACATTTTTAGGTTATTTTTGAAGAAAAAAAAATTGTCAGTTAAGTGGTTAAAGTTCTCCCCCTTCCTAAAAAGACAGAGGAAGTAAAACAGGATTTTATTGTCATGCATTACATTTATTCCTCTTTAGATATGTTGCACCTGTACAAGGCAACCCAGTTATTATAGTGAGCTTGTATTATTGAAACATTCCTTTTAGTCTTTTTGTTGAATGGTGCAAGTCTGGGCATGCTGTGATCCTCGCTAAGCCAATCAGGCATTACGACAAGGTGCCTTAAGGGTCAGTTGTGTTTCTGTTGTAAAGGGCCGTGCTATTGCCAAGCAGTGGAGAGATAGGGAGGGAGTGGTGTAACTTACAACACTCATTAAACAGAGTCAAATGTAATGCATAGAACCAGGTCTCCTGGTGGTGTGGCCCGCAGGTTGTTTGGTTACAGGCACCTTGCTGACAGTGGACAACAGACTACGGGGGACTGCTATGTGGCGAGGTGACCTTCTGGTGCCAATGGGACACACCTTCTACAGTTATTGTTAATTTACTAATTCCACCATGCTGAACGGCTCCAACACTGGCTGCTTTACGTCTGACAGGTTCCCAGAGAAGTTGTTGGAAAGGATTGGGCAGTTTCGTTCCCAGGGGGACCTATGTGATGTGACGCTGGAAGCTGAAGGACTCCTTTTTCCAGCTCACAAAGTGATACTCGCATCGGCGAGCTCTTACTGTAAATTGCTGTTCGCAGATTCCAAACACGGAGACCCCATCCGATTCAATGATATAAGTGCTAAAGGGCTCAGAAATGTCTTAGATTTCATCTACTCCAACAAGCTTCCCTTATCCTTGTCCAATATTGAGGACACCTTGAAGGCGGCAGAGGTCCTCCTTGTCCGGGAAGCAGTGAAACTATGCTATCGGTTTTTGGAAGATGGCTTGGGCCAGGAGACCTGTTTGGGTATCTTGAACATAACCAGGAAGCATGGGCCAGAAGAACTAAAGGTGAAGGCCAGCGGGTATGTGGGCCACCACTACAAGCACGTCCCGGGTACCTTTGGAGATCTGAATGAAGTAGACAAAGGGACCCTCTGTGAAATTCTGGAGAGGGAGGAGGTCCCAGGTTGCAGTGAGCTGGACTTGTTCAATTTGGCGGTGGCGTGGTTACAGCATGACGGCGCAAGGACAAAGGAAGCGGGAGATGTCCTCAGGAGAATTCGCTTTCCCCTGATTTCTCTAGAAGATCTCCAGAGATACGTTAAGGAGACGCCGATCATGAAAACAGACTCCAGTTGCTTCAGATATCTCCAAGATGCTTTAAAATACCACTCTCAGCTCTACGCTCAACCTACGGTGCACGGCAAGGCCACCTTGATAAGGTCAAGCTCAGAAAATTTGCTGGTCTTGGGTGGGAGGACAACCGATAACCAAGTTTGCAGCAGTATCTGGGTTCAAAACCAAGATGGCAGCTCATGGTCTGAGGTTGGAGAGATGCGTGCTCCAGTGTACAACCACTGTGTGGCGGTCATCAATGATTTCCTCTTCGTCATTGGAGGCCAAACAAGCTTTGACCCATCGGGAAAGCATCCATCAAATGAGGTAACCATATCATAACCCACCAGACGTGGCGGGCTTTTAATAGACATGCCTATATGACCACTTTCCTGAGGAAGGCTCCATTAAAATGTATTATTTTTTTAAATGAAATTATTACTTTAGAGTACAAGAGTTAAGATGAGGACAAAAATTATTAAATATATCCCCGCCCCCCCATAAACCGAACTGCTAAAAAAAACCTAGATAACCCAGCTCTAGGAATAATATATAGAATAATGGAATCGTAAAGGGGGAGATGTATCAAGCCTTGGAGAGAGATATAGCGGAGAAGTTGGCAAAAGCAACTAATCAGTTTCTCTCATTTATCTAGTACAGTCTTTGAAATGACAGGTAGAAGCTGATTGCTTTGGGCAACTTCACCTAAATATTGAAAGTTAAGAGTTCCATGACTATATAGATATTAGACCCCGGGCTCTGTGTTCTAATGTCAGGGACGTCTAAATCTGCGAGACTAGACCAGTTTTAGGTAACCTGGGCCATGTATGTCGATTATTGTGGAACTACAAGTTCTAGAACAACATATGATGGTTATGCATTTACTGTGGTTTCCAAACTTGGTCCTCAGGACCTCAACAGTTCATGTTTTCCAGGTCTCCTCACAGACTCACAAGTGAAATAATAATTAGCTCTACCTGTGGGTCTTTTAAAATGTGTCAGTGAGCAATGAATACACCTGTGCTCCTGCTGGGTGACCTGGGAAATATGAGCTGTTGGGGGTCCTTGAGGACAGAAGTTTGGGATCCACAATGGTCTAATGCAGGGGTGGGGAACGGCCCACCCGCTCCTCTCAGTGAGACACGCCACCGAACAGTCCGGCGGCAGCGTATCTCAGCTGTCACCACACGGAGGAGAGCGCGGCTATTGTCGGGCGGCGGCGTGTAGGACTTGAAACCAGGCGCCGGTTCGTGAGCAAATCCGAGCTCGCGGACCGGCAGCCAATCAGGAGCCGCGGATGCCGGTCCGCGAGCTCTGATTGGCTCTCGAACCGGCGGCTGGTTTCAAGTCTTACACGCCGCCGCCCAACATAGCCGCGCTCTCCTCTGTGTCCCCGCCGAAAGGAGCGGTAAGGGGGACGGGGGGATCTGTATACCTGGCACTGTGGAAGGCATCTGTATACCTGGCACTGTGGGGGGCATCTATACCTGGCACTGTGAGGGGCATTGTATACCTGGCACTGTGGGGGCATCTGTATACCTGGCACTGTGGGGGCATCTGTATACCTGGCACTGTGGGGGCATTTGTATACCTGGCACTGTGGGGGCATCTGTATACCTGGCACTGTGGAGGCATCTGTATACCTGGCACTGTGGCAGCATTTGTATACCTGGCACTGTGGGGGCATTTGTATACCTGGTACTGTGGGGGCATTTGTATACCTGGCACTGTGGGGGCAATTGTGGATCTGGCACTGCACTATTGGGGGCATATGTGTATCACGTCCCATTTTAACTGGCCACACCCATTTTTTTGGCGCGCGCGTGGGCAGACTTGTATGGCCCCCGAAGGATTTTATAAATATCCAAATGGCCATCGGTAGAAAAAAGGTTCCCCACCCCTGGTCTAATGAATGCATAACCATCATATGTGGCGAAGTAGACCTTCCAATGTGACCTTCCATCCATCCTGTACTAAAGGATGTTCTAACCTCATTTGCTATTGCAGTTACCTGGGATAAATATCTAAACGATGTAAGATATGGAGGAAAGTTCATGAATGTAACGTGTAACATCCTTTTTCTGGAATGCCAACATTTGCTTGTTGTGAGTTTTAAAATGTTTAAACACGGAAAGTCAACATCATTATTCATTAATCAGTCGGACACTTGCCCTCATTCCGAGTTGATCGCTCGCTAGCTGCTTTTAGCAACAATGCAAACGCTAGGCCGCCGCCCTCAGGGAGTGTATCTTAGCATAGCAGAAGTGCGATCGAAAGGTTAGCAGTTCTGCAACTAAAAAAAATCATACAGTTTCAGAGTGGTTCGATACTTACTCCTAGCTTGCGATGACTGCAGTCTGTTTAGTTCCTGGTTTGACGTCATAAACACGCCCTGCGTTCGGCAAGCCACTCCCCCGTTTCTCCATCCACTCCTGCGTTTTTACCTGACACGCCTGCGTTTTTTAGTACACACCCTGAAAACGCTGAGTTGCCGCCCAGAAACACCCACATCCTGTCAATCAAACAACGAACACTCGAGCGACTGAAAAGCGTCGCTCGAGCTTGTGTAAAAATACAAAGTATTGTGTGAAAGTACTTAGCGCATGCGCGCTGCGTACCATGCGCAGAACTGCCATTTTTCAACCTGATCGCTGCGCTGTGAAAATCGACAGCGAGCGATCAACTCGGAATGAGGGCCACTGACTCTTGCTATTTTCATTTGTGCAATTGTCAACCGTTATCAAACGGTCCTACATCTCCATCTACAGGCACAATATGGTCACTGCAGGCGAATTAGCTTTAATTATTTATTAACTAATTATATAGCGCACACATATTAAGCTGCACTTTACAGAGAATATTTCAGTCACTCACATCAGTCTCTGTCCCGGTGGAGCTTACAATCTATATTCCCTATCACATGGGCACAAACGCACTAGGGTCAGGAGCGGTTTTAGGCACTGGCAAGCAGGGCGGGCGCCCGGGGCACAGCGGCCCGCGGGCGCGGCTGCAGTCACCCCGCAGGTGCCCCCCGTCTACCCGCTCCCCGCATTTCAGCTGCAGCAGACACCGTGGGCTGTGTGGGCTCCCGCTGCAGCCGGCGCCATTGTTGACCTCTAGTGTCTGTGCGGTGCTGCTATGGGAGATACGTCATGACGTCTCTCCCATAGAGAGGAGCCGACGGCTAGAGGACGGAGCAGCAGCAGCGGTCGGGAAGCAGGAGCGGGGCTGGTAAGTTGTTTTTTTTTGTGTGCTTGTAAGCGGCTACTAGGGGGCACAACTACTGGGGGCAAATCTACTGAGGGCACAACTACAGGGGGAACAGCTACTGGGGGCAAATCTACTGAGGGCGCAACTGCAGGGGGCATAACTGTGGCCACACCCCTTCCCTACGAAGCCATGCCCCTATTTTTTATGTGCCTTCGGTGCGCACTAATTTTTTTTACCTGGGGGTGCAAAGGAAACTTTCGTCCTGGGCGCCACAAGGTCTACAACTGGCCCTTACTAGGGTTAAGTTTATTTGTCAGCAGCCAATTAACCTAGTGTTCATTCTAGCACCCTACACCTGTCACAACCCATGCAGTTCCTCTTTCCTGCCTGCGGTGTCGCTCCCTGCTCTGGTGTTTTTAGTACACTCTAGTCTGTATCTCGGCGCTGAAATACAGACCAGTGTACTAGAAGCACCAGAGCAGAGAGCGACACCCCAAGCAGGAAAGATGAACTGCACTGGGTTGTGACAGGTGCAGGGTGCTAGAATAAACATTAACCGATCAGAGTTTTTGGAATGTGGGAGGAGACTGAGGCCCCCTGAGGAAAAAACCCACGCAAATATAGGGAGTACATACAAACTCCAGACAGCTTGAATTCCGTGGCGCAGTATAATTACTGAATATTAAACTCTTGTAAATGGCAAATAATGAGAATAAATCATGCACATTTGCATATTTGATACCAAGAGATTATTTTGTGTATTTCCCATGCTAAAAATGAAAATAGGGATTATATTCCCCCCCCCCCCAAAAATAAATAAATAAATAAATAAATAAAAATTGGGACAAATCCATAATGGGATCTGGTCTCTAGGTCTACAGTACCTAGGTCGACACTATCTAGGTCGACCACTATTGGTCGACAGTAACTAGGTCGACATGGTCTAGGTCAGTGATGGCTAACCTTGACACTCCAGCTGTTGTTGAACTACACATCCCAGCATGCCCTGCTACAGTTTTGCTATTTGGCTATGCTAAAACTGATGCAGGGCATGCTGGGATGTGTAGTTCAACAACAGCTGGAGTGTCAAGGTTAGCCATCACTGGTCTAGGTCGACAGGTCAAAAGGTCGACATAAGTTTTTCACAATTTTTTTCCTTTTTTGAACCTTTTCATACTTAACGATCCACGTGGACTGCGATTGGATCGGTAACCTGTGCCGAGCGAAGCGTTAGCGGAGCAAGGCACCTTGCCCGAAGCATGGCGAGCGGACACGGGACACGGTGCACTAATTGGGGTTTCCGGTCGCTCTACGAAGAAAACGACACCAATAAAACATAAAAAAACTAATGTCGACCTTTTGACCTGTCAACCTAGACCATATCGACCTAACGACCCTGTCGACCAATAGTGGTCGACCTAGACTCTGTCGACCTAGTTACTATCTACCTTCCATACCACACCCTCCATAATACCTGGAACTATTGATAGAAATATGGGACATATTGCAAGTGGGTTTATTGAGCCCATGTCTATATGTTTCTACAGCTGTAACCTCCACCCCTATTGTGGATCACAGCTCAATAGTAGGGGGTAAATTTACTAGGATGGGAGTTCTATTAAAGATGGGATGTTGCCCATAGCAACCAATCAGATTCCAGGTGTTATCTTCTAGAACAGGGCTGGCCAAACCAGTCCTCGAGATCTACCAACAGGTCACATTTTCCAGACCACCTGGCTAGTACACAGGTGTAGTCATTACTAATTAAGATGTGCCTCGTTCATTCCTAACTGACAATTCTACAGATCTCCAGGAGGCCTGGAAAACATGTACTGTTGGTAGATCTCGAGGACCGGTTTGGCCAGCCCTGTTCTAGAAGATAACACCTGGAATCTGATTGGTTGCTATGGGCAACATCCCATCTTTAATAGAACTCCCATCCTAGTAAATTTACCCCTAGGAGTCTTATCAGAAATTGGTCATAGTTGAGTTGCTTATGGCTGGTTTCGCTGAGTCAGGGGTGCAGATTGCACAGATCTGATGTATTGCTTATTGCACAGGTTCTCAAACTCGGTCCTCAGGACCCCACACAGTGCATGTTTTGCAGGTCTCCTCACAGAATCGCAAGTGAAATAATAAGCTCCACCTGTGGATCTTTTAAAATGTCAGTGAGTAATTAATACACCTGTGCACCTGCTGGGTTACCTGCAAAACATGCACTGTGTGGGGTCCTGAGGACCGAGTTTGAGAACCACTGGCTTATTGTAAACCAATTTTTACCTGGATGAATGTGGAGTGGTGCGATGTGACCAATATTAGTCCACAAAATAAGAAATTATTTCATACCTCCCAACAGTCCCAATTAGCAGACCTCAAAATTGCTTGAGATTTGCCCAAATAAAGCCATGGATTGTGGAAGTCTGAATGATTTACTCCCCTTAGCACCTCATGGGCCAACTCCACAACGTCATCAGTCACTTGAGTCAAACAAATGTTATTTAAAGGACCTTTTTTTTCCCCCCCTCTGTGCGGATAGATAATTGTAAAAGAGATAAGATGAAGGGACGTTGGGGGTCATTCTGACCCGTTCGCACGCAGCGGTTTATCGCTGCGGTGCGATGGGTGCGGAATGCGCATGTGCGGCGGGCGCAGTGCGCGACGTTGCCTGGCGACAGGGGTCGTCCGGTTACGTCGCACCTTGCAAAGGAAGCGGTCGCAGAGCCGACCGCAAAGAAGATTGACAGGAAGGAGGCGTGCCAGGGCGGATCCGGACCGTTAGCAGCCATTTTCGGGGAGTGGTGAGTATAACGCTGGCGTGTCCAGCAGAACGGAGGGTGGAGGAGTGACGTCAAAGCCATGCCCATCATCACTGGATCCATCGCGCAGGGTAAGTAGGTATAGGGCTAGTCTACTTCTGCTTGAAATTTTTTTTGCTTAGCAGGGCTGCACAAGCGATCGCAGCCCTGCTAAGCTAAAATACACTCCCCCATAGGCGTGTACTAGTTGATCGCAGAAGCAGCAAAAAGTTGCTGGCTGTGATCAACTTGGAATGACCACCGTTGGTCAACTGGAACTTTGTGCTGCCTTAGGCTTAGTCCTCTGTGTCCTGTCTACCAATCCAACCCTGCGAGTTTCTCTGAGAATTCACAGTTCAGGAGTAAATTATGGAGTCCCGCTCCTATTAGACGCACAAAGTGCATGCAGCTGAATAATATGAAAGATTTGTTTGATTCGCCATTTGCGGACCTTTTTTCGTTCTTGCAGGTGTTCCGGTTTGACCCGCGCACCGGCTCATGGCTGCAAGTTGCCGGTATGCTGGAGAGAAGAACGCGTTTCCACACCGAGGTGATGAGTGACCATATTATCGCCGTCGGAGGAGGATCCCTGTTGGGTCACCTCACCCAGAGCGTGGAAGAGTACCAGCCCGAGGAAAACAAGTGGGAGTACACTGCCCCCTTCCCAATTCCGGTGGCGGATCACGCTGGCACCACCCACAGAGGCATTCTCTACATTTCAGGTAAGTAGGGGAAGCTGGCCTGCTGTATAATTAAAGGGGCTTGCTAGATTAAAGGGACATAAATAAGGGGGCACAGATTGCAGAGCTGGACGCATCAATGTCAGTTCTGTGCGCCAATGTATACAAGGGGAGTCCAGGGCAGCCACCAGGGGGGTCTGCAGGGACTGGAGTCCTGGGGCCGACCAATAGTATATTTTCTCTAACGTCCTAGTGGATGCTGGGGACTCCGAAAGGACCATGGGGAATAGCGGCTCCGCAGGAGACTGGGCACAAAAGTAAAAGCTTTAGGACTACCTGGTGTGCACTGGCTCCTCCCCCTATGACCCTCCTCCAAGCCTCAGTTAGGTTTTTGTGCCCGAACGAGAAGGGTGCAGTCTAAGGGGCTCTCCTGAGCTGCTTAGAAAAAAGTTTAGTTTTAGGTTTTTTATTTTCAGTGAGACCTGCTGGCAACAGGCTCACTGCATCGAGGGACTAAGGGGAGAAGAAGCGAACTCACCTGCGTGCAGAGTGGATTGGGCTTCTTAGGCTACTGGACATTAGCTCCAGAGGGACGATCACAGGCCCAGCCATGGATGGGTCCCAGAGCCGCGCCGCCGGCCCCCTTACAGAGCCAGAAGACTGAAGAGGTCCGGAAAATCGGCGGCAGAAGACGTCCTGTCTTCAATAAGGTAGCGCACAGCACCGCAGCTGTGCGCCATTGCTCTCAGCACACTTCACACTCCGGTCACTGAGGGTGCAGGGCGCTGGGGGGGGGCGCCCTGAGACGCAATAAAAACACCTTTTTTTTGGCAAAAAATACATCACATATAGCTCCTGGGCTATATGGATGCATTTAACCCCTGCCAATTTTTCCATAAAAAAGCGGGAGAAAGGCCGCCGAGAAGGGGGCGGAGCCTATCTCCTCAGCACACTGGCGCCATTTTTTCCTCACAGCTCCGTTGGAGGAAGGCTCCCTGACTCTCCCCTGCAGTCCTGAACTACAGAAACACAAGAGAGGGGGGGCACTAATTTGGCAGATAAATATATACAGCAGCTATATCAGGGAAAAACACTTATATAAGGTTATCCCTATATATATATAGCGCTCTGGTGTGTGCTGGCAAACTCTCCCTCTGTCTCCCCAAAGGGCTAGTGGGGTCCTGTCCTCTGTCAGAGCATTCCCTGTGTGTGTGCTGTGTGTCGGTACGTTGTGTCGACATGTATGAGGAGGAAAATGGTGTGGAGGCGGAGCAATTGCCTGTGTTAGTGATGTCACCCCCTAGGGAGTCGACACCTGACTGGATGGTCTTATGGAAAGAATTACGTGATAGTGTCAGCACTTTACAAAAGACTGTTGACGACATGAGACAGCCGGCAAATCAGTTAATACCTGTACAGGCGTCTCAAACACCGTCAGGGGCTCTAAAACGCCCGTTACCTCAGGTCGATACAGACACTGACACGGACACTGACTCCAGTGTCGACGGTGAGGAAACAAACATATTTTCCAGTAGGGCCACACGTTACATGATCACGGCAATGAAGGAGGTTTTGAACATTTCTGATACTACAAGTACCACAAAAAAGGGTATTATGTGGGGTGTGAAAAAACTACCCGTAGTTTTTCCTGAATCAGATGAATTAAATGATACGGCCGCCCTCAAGGAACCAGCTGATAGGAAGCTGGAAAATATCCTAAAAGTATATACACACATACTGGTATTATACTGCGACCAGCAATCGCCTCAGCCTGGATGTGCAGTGCTGGGGTGGCTTGGTCGGATTCCCTGACTGAAAATATTGATACCCTGGACAGGGACAATATATTATTGACTATAGAGCATTTAAAGGATGCATTTCTATATATGCGAGATGCACAGAGGGATATTTGCACTCTGGCATCAAGAGTAAGTTCGATGTCCATTTCTGCCAGAAGAGGGTTATGGACGCGACAGTGGTCAGGTGATGCGGATTCCAAACGGCATATGGAAGTATTGCCGTATAAAGGGGAGGAGTTATTTGGGGTCGGTCTATCGGACCTGGTGGCCACGGCAACGGCTGGGAAATCCACCTTTTTACCCCAGGTCACCTCTCAGCAGAAAAAGATACCGTCTTTTCAGGCTCAGTCCTTTCGTCCCCATAAGGGCAAGCGGGCAAAAGGCCACTCATATCTGCCCCGGGGCAGAGGAAGGGGAAAAAGACTGCAGCAGACAGCCTCTTCCCACGAACAGAAGCCCTCCCCCGCTTCTGCCAAGTCCTCAGCATGACGCTGGGGCCTTACAAGCGGACTCAGGCACGGTGGGGGCCCGTCTCAAGAATTTCAGCGCGCAGTGGGCTCACTCGCAAGTGGACCCCTGGATCCTGCAGGTAGTATCTCAGGGGTACAAATTGGAATTCGAGACGTCTCCCCCTCGCCGGTTCCTGAAGTCTGCTTTACCAACGTCTTCCTCCGACAGGGAGGCGGTATTGGAAGCCATTCACAAGCTGTATTCCCAGCAGGTGATAATCAAGGTACCCCTCCTACAACAGGGAAAGGGGTATTATTCCACGCTGTTTGTGGTACCGAAGCCGGACGGCTCGGTGAGACCCATTTTAAATCTGAAATCCTTGAACACTTACATAAAAAGGTTCAAGTTCAAGATGGAGTCACTCAGAGCAGTGATAGCGAACCTGGAAGAAGGGGACTATATGGTGTCTCTGGACATCAAGGATGCTTACCTCCATGTCCCAATTTGCCCTTCTCACCAAGGGTACCTCAGGTTTGTGGTACAGAACTGTCACTATCAGTTTCAGACGCTGCCGTTTGGATTGTCCACGGCACCCCGGGTCTTTACCAAGGTAATGGCCGAAATGATGATTCTTCTTCGAAGAAAAGGCGTCTTAATTATCCCTTACTTGGACGATCTCCTGATAAGGGCAAGGTCCAGAGAACAGTTAGAGGTCGGAGTAGCACTATCTCAAGTAGTACTACGACAGCACGGATGGATTCTAAATATTCCAAAATCGCAGCTGATTCCGACGACACGTCTGCTGTTCCTAGGGATGATTCTGTACACAGTACAGAAAAAGGTGTTTCTCCCGGAGGAGAAAGCCAGGGAGTTATCCGACCTAGTCAGGAACCTCCTAAGACCAGGCCAAGTGTCAGTGCATCAATGCACAAAGGTCCTGGGAAAGATGGTGGCTTCTTACGAAGCGATTCCATTCGGCAGATTCCACGCAAGAACTTTTCAGTGGGATCTGCTGGACAAATGGTCCGGATCGCATCTTCAAATGCATCAGCGGATAACCCTGTCTCCAAGGACAAGGGTGTCTCTCCTGTGGTGGTTACAGAGTGCTCATCTCCTAGAGGGCCGCAGATTCGGCATTCAGGATTGGGTCCTGGTGACCACGGATGCCAGCCTGAGAGGCTGGGGAGCAGTCACACAGGGAAAAAATTTCCAGGGCTTGTGGTCAAGCATGGAAACGTCACTTCACATAAATATCCTGGAACTAAGGGCCATTTACAATGCCCTAAGTCAGGCAAGGCCTCTGCTTCAGGGTCAGCCGGTGTTGATCCAGTCGGACAACATCACGGCAGTCGCCCACGTAAACAGACAGGGCGGCACAAGAAGCAGGAGGGCAATGACGGAAGTTGCAAGGATTCTCCGCTGGGCGGAAAATCATGTGATAGCACTGTCAGCAGTGTTCATTCCGGGAGTGGACAACTGGGAAGCAGACTTCCTCAGCAGACACGATCTTCACCCGGGGGAGTGGGGACTTCACCCAGAAGTCTTCCACATGATTGTGAACCGTTGGGAAAAACCAAAGGTGGACATGATGGCGTCCCGCCTCAACAAAAAACTGGACAGATATTGCGCCAGGTCAAGGGACCCTCAGGCAATAGCTGTGGACGCTCTGGTAACACCGTGGGTGTACCAGTCAGTATATGTGTTCCCTCCTCTGCCTCTCATACCCAAGGTACTGAGAATCATAAGAAGGAGAGGTGTAAAGACTATACTCGTGGCTCCGGATTGGCCAAGAAGGACTTGGTACCCGGAAATTCAAGAGATGCTCACGGAAGACCCGTGGCCTCTACCTCTAAGAAAGGACCTGCTCCAGCAGGGACCATGTCTGTTCCAAGACTTACCGCGGCTGCGTTTGACGGCATGGCGGTTGAACGCCGGATCCTGAAGGAAAAAGGCATTCCGGATGAAGTTATCCCTACCCTGATCAAAGCCAGGAAGGATGTAATTGTGCAACATTATCACCGTATTTGGCGTAAATATGTTGCGTGGTGTGAGGCCAGGAAGGCCCCTACAGAGGAATTTCAACTGGGTCGATTCCTGCATTTCCTGCAAACAGGACTGTCTATGGGCCTCAAATTAGGGTCCATTAAGGTTCAAATTTCGGCCCTGTCAATATTCTTCCAAAAAGAACTAGCTTCAGTTCCTGAAGTTCAGACGTTTGTCAAGGGGGTACTGCATATACAGCCTCCTTTTGTGCCTCCAGTGGCACCTTGGGATCTCAATGTAGTTTTAGGATTCCTAAAATCACATTGGTTTGAACCACTCACCACTGTGGACTTAAAATATCTCACATGGAAAGTGGTAATGCTGTTAGCCCTGGCTTCAGCCAGGCGTGTATCAGAATTGGCGGCTTTATCCTATAAAAGCCCTTACCTAATTTTTCATACGGACAGGGCAGAATTGAGGACTCGTCCTCAATTTCTCCCTAAGGTGGTTTCAGCATTTCACTTAAACCAGCCTATTGTGGTGCCTGCGGCTACTAGGGACTTGGAGGATTCCAAGTTGCTGGACGTAGTCAGGGCCCTGAAAATATATGTTTCCAGGACGGCTGGAGTCAGAAAATCTGACTCGCTGTTTATCCTGTATGCACCCAACAAGCTGGGTGCCCCTGCTTCTAAGCAGACGATTGCTCGTTGGATTTGTAGTACAATTCAGCTTGCACATTCTGTGGCAGGCCTGCAACAGCCAAAATCTGTAAAAGCCCATTCCACACGGAAAGTGGGCTCATCTTGGGCGGCTGCCCGAGGGGTCTCGGCTTTACAACTTTGCCGAGCAGCTACTTGGTCAGGGGCAAATACGTTTGCAAAATTCTACAAATTTGATACCCTGGCTGAGGAGGACCTGGAGTTCTCTCATTCGGTGCTGCAGAGTCATCCGCACTCTCCCGCCCGTTTGGGAGCTTTGGTATAATCCCCATGGTCCTTTCGGAGTCCCCAGCATCCACTAGGACGTTAGAGAAAATAAGAATTTACTTACCGATAATTCTATTTCTCATAGTCCGTAGTGGATGCTGGGCGCCCATCCCAAGTGCGGATTGTCTGCAATACTTGTACATAGTTATTGTTACAAAAATCGGGTTATTATTGTTGTGAGCCATCTTTTCAGAGGCTCCTCTGTTATCATGCTGTTAACTGGGTTCAAATCACAGGTTGTACGGTGTGATTGGTGTGGCTGGTATGAGTCTTACCCGGGATTCAAAATCCTTCCTTATTGTGTACGCTCGTCCGGGCACAGTATCCTAACTGAGGCTTGGAGGAGGGTCATAGGGGGAGGAGCCAGTGCACACCAGGTAGTCCTAAAGCTTTTACTTTTGTGCCCAGTCTCCTGCGGAGCCGCTATTCCCCATGGTCCTTTCGGAGTCCCCAGCATCCACTACGGACTATGAGAAATAGAATTATCGGTAAGTAAATTCTTATTTTTTTTAATACATTTTAAATCATGCCCGCTTCTGCTAATTAGTCACATGACGTTTGGAATGCTAAACTAATTGTAAAAATAATTGCATCCAAATGTGCGCCACTCAATCTTATATACTACTTCCAATTGAATAGCTCTTTTTGTTTTATTATTATTATTATTATTATTATTATTATTATCATCATCATTAATAACAATCCTGGTGGCATAATAAGGTGTCGCCCCTGTCAGATTTTCCATCATTATCTATTGCCCACAGGGGGGTATTCTATGAACAAGACACTGAATGACGTCTACAGCTACTTGCCAAGACTCAAGCGCTGGGTGGTAAACCGCGCCATGACACACACCCGATGCGACCATGGCATGGCTACCGTAGGAGACAAGATCTTCTGTGTCGGCGGACGCACACTGAACGCTGTAAGTGGGACATGACTTTTGTAATTATCAAGCCTTCAAAAGAGGATGGGTGGAGGAGTTGCCCTTAGCAACCAATCCACTTATTTAGTGCATTCTATAAAATGATCGCTGGATTCTGATTGGTTGCTCAGGGCACCCCCCCCCACGTGTACTCTTTGGGGGAAGATTTATCAAACGTTCTAAAGTGTTTTTGATAGCAGTGGTGAGGGAGATTTTCAGTACCCATGTTCACCCGCAGCTCCCTATTAACTGGGCCATGAGGCCGTCCAATCAGGTGTTGAAATCCTTCTTACTGCCCACGTTCTAGGCTTCTGGTTCTTGATCCTGTACAGAAGGTGCATCATTAGCATTGCACAGTTTGTGGATTTCTTCACAGGAGCTCACTCTATTCTTGCTCACAGGAAGAAATCCAGAAAACATGCACCAGTTTATGATCACCAGATCTTGTCCACTTTCACCTCACAAATGTTACGAGGTTATATTATTTATTTATTATTTATTTATTACCAGTTATTTATATAGCGCACACATATTCCGCAGCGCTTTACAGAGAATATTTGGCCATTCACATCAGTCCCTGCCCCAGTGGAACTTACAATCTATATTCCCTATCACATGTACACACACACACATTCACACTAGGGTTAATTTTTGTTGAGAGCCAATTAACCTACCAGTATATTTTTGGATTGTGGGAGGAAACCGGAGTACCCGGAGGAAACCCACGCAAGTACGGGGAGAATATACAAACTCCACACAGTTAGGGCCATGGTGGGAATTGAACCCATGACCTCAGTGCTGTGAGGCAGTAATGCTAACCATTACATTATATGAATACTTCACTAATACAGTCTATGCAACCGTGGTCCAATTATCTGTGGTCCCATGAAAACCACATACGCAGTGTCTCCTGTTGTGAGTGGCCGCTTCTGGGGTCCCAGACTATTGGGACCTCAACTAAAAGCTGGTTAGCATTACTGCTGAAGTGTAGTCTGTTGACTATATTTTACAATAAGATCACTGTAGAAATGGCCATGGTTTTTAGTCATTAATTTGATAGGCAATGGCCCCTGGAAAGTGTGTTGGTTTTTTCCCCCCATAGATGGTGGCGGCCGATACTGACCCAAAATCATTGGCATCGGTCCAATGGCCAAAGTCTGCACAGCGCTCACCATTGATGGCTTCTACCGATGATTTTAAACCATAAGCCATGAATGGTACAGCCTTCAAAGACCATCACTAGTACACTGTGCGAATGACACAGCTCTGAATTGCCCCCTGGTAGTCATAGGTGGTACTGCAGTTTTATAACAGAAAATTTGACGGTTGATATGAACCGTATGGCCTATCCAGTCTGCCCTTTAGGGTTAGGGGTTGGGCCAGGGGTTTAGGGTATTTGGCGATAGGATATTATGGTGTGTTTATCACTTTGGGTTAAGGTATTAGGATTAGGGAGAGGTTAGGGTATTAGGGTTATTGTTTAGGTTCTTTTGAGTTTGTCATGCCTTAGCCAAACATCATAATGCATTTATCGCAACAGTACACAATTCACAGGTGGGTCTTCTGTAAAGAGTAATGTAAACCTTCTGCATTGTCCTAGGCCAAGCAATGGATCCACGTAAACGAGACAGAGTATTACTGTCCGGCGGCGGATCAGTGGAGTGCCCTAAAGCTTTCTCCCTTTGACTGCTGCCAGTTCAGCATAGCCACCCAAGCATCCAAGATGTACATCACCGGGGGAGGGTCTTTAAGACGAATGCATAAAGAAGACAGTGTCTTTATATATGACCCAGAGGCCAAGACGTGGAAGAAGGTTGGGTCGCTGCCACAGCCACTGGTAGACCATGCTTCCTGCACCATGAAGTTACCACAAGAGATGATGGAAAAACTCCAGGAGAAGGAAGATGATAATTTCTCTCTCCCTAACAAGAAAAGATCCACTCTGAACCTCTTTATCACAGGAGAACGGGAGAGAGAACCGTAACCTGCACTTTCCAGCGTGAGAACCCACTTCAGTAAATAAAGGGTAGAACTGTCAGGGGGCACGTGACCTGGCATTAGGCTTTCAGGGCACATAAATACTAGGTATAAATCCAAGAATTGTTTATTTTACCTTTTAAAAAAAAGCATCTGTTCATAAGCAGCCATTTCATTGGCTGGACCGACATTGTGCCTCGTAACTCACAAGAAACTAGTGACCTCATTGAGGCGTGAGGTACTGTGCCGTCACTAGTGAGTGAGTAGGCTGAATTCTCGTGAATTTTGGTTTATTCCATAAAATGACATCATCCACTGCAGCTAGCTGGTAATGACTAGGTCTGACACCACCATATAACACAAACGTGACACAATCTCCAACGTATAGGCGAAAAACTCACCCTGATTGAGCTCTCTCTCTCTCTCTCTCTCTATATATATATATAATGTTTTAGTTATTTATAATACATGATGATTAATGATACACCCCCAGTTTTTGTGCATCTATACGTGTGCGTATAATGAGGAAAACCGTAAAGCCTGTAGGCGTTCCTGATGAAGCCGACTTCGACCCACGTTCTACCGACAGGTATAATAATTTGGTGTGCACCAGGGAAGAACTTTGTAGCCTCATTTGCAGATAGCGGGGGGGGGGGGGGGGAGCTTGGGGGGGGGCAGGCGGGTGACCACCAATAGTCTCAGCCGTGGCCGTTTCTGTCTTCACCTCCGAATCAGGTAAAATATGTTATCTGGTGCATTGCTGCTTATAATTCACCACGAAGGGGACAGCCATTAAATTGTAGCTAAAAGAATGAAGATCATTGTGCCTTGATTTAACCATATATAATTAAATTTTGCACTTAAACCCATCTATGTTCTAGTTTGTGTACTGTATGCATTTATGTGTTTCATTTTATATCGTTATCATGAGTCATTGGGGTAGATGTATGAAGCAGTGAAAAGAGTGAAGTTGCCAGTGACAACCAGTCAACTGCTATCTATAATTTTATAGAATGCATTTGATGAATGTTAGGTCAAAGCTGATTGGTTGCCATGGGCAACTTCTCAACTGGCTCACTTCTCCATACACCTACCTCTTTGTACTGTGAATATTGCCCACAATCACCCAGGGTTACCCAGTTTCCGTGATATTTCTACAATGAAGCCACAATATTACTTGATCTGTTGATAATTGAAGGTGGATTTTGTGAATGGGCCTCTATGTTGTCATCCGTGTGATTCAGTTACATGTTACACGGTAATGTATACTCTTGTCACAGTTGTACTAGAATAAAGCAAGATAAAAATTGATGTGAGAGGGTGAATGGAAATATTTTGCCTTTATTTAGTGTCTGAATAGCTCCTGTATTTCCTCCACACTACCATATCTCCAGGAAAGTCTCTCACGGCCTATTCTCACCTGCCGTCCAGCGTACACATGCACTTATCACAGGCCGCATATATTCCACAGTGTATGATAGAGCATGTTTTCTATTCTCCGTTAGCAGAAACAATGGGAGCCCTCAGGCAGCATAGGATGAGACGCGAGTTGTACAGGCCTAGCAATGGCTCTGACATGGAAGCTTCAGTAGAAATAGTTTCATAGTTTGTGTTTGATCCAGTGGTGGAAATAGAAAGTGGTGGAACCAAGTGCACAATAGCTCCCCCCCCCCCCCTTCTTCCCCGGACACAGGCACACAAACACAATCATTGGTGTTTCTATAATGGGTGCAGTGTGTGCAGTGCACACGGGCCCCTGAGTTCAGTGGGGCACACACCGCACGCATTTCTCCTCTACTTACCTTTCCGGAGTCCATTGCTGACCGTGTGTGGGCCCCCTCCACTCCCGTAGCCATGGCGCCGCTGCTAGCGCACTGACCACTAGAGACTCTGGCACAGTGCCAGAGACTACAGCCCAAGCACAGGGCCCTGAAAAAAAATGGCTCGGCGGCCATTTTTCGGAATCCTGCGGATGCGCTGTAGACTCTGCCACTGTGCCAGAGTCTCTAGTGGTCAGAGCGCTAGCAGCGACGCGACGGCTACAGGAGAGGAGGGGGCCCACACAAGGAGTCTGCACACGGGTCCCCTCCTCTCTAGAGACGCCCCTGCACACGATATACACATATATACATACACATATACAGTATGTCACGGATGTCTCAACACTTTTGTAGACTTAACTGAGCTAATCATCTTCCCTCACAACCTCACCTCCCACAATTTCGCTTTCTAGTGACGACACAACTATCTCCTCTAGCCCCCAACTGCGCTGTCTTGGAGTTATCGTTGACTCCTCCCTCTCCTTCAAACCACACATTCTGCACCTCTCACAGTCCAGCCGCTTCCAACTCAACAATATTTCCAGGATCAGACCCTTTCTCACCCAGGATGCTACCAAGACCCTCATCCACTCACTGGTCATCTCCAGACTAGCCTACTGTAATCTCCTATCTGGCCTCCCTGACAAATGCCTCTCTCCACTCCAATCTATCCTCCATGCTGCAGCCTGGCTCATCTTCCTCACCAAACGCACTACATCCACCTCCCCTCTCCTACAAGCCCTACACTGGCCCTCTTTCCCCTTCAGAATCCACAGGGCCGGTTCTAGCCCTTATAATAGGGGCGTGGCTTCATACAGGGGCGTGGTCAGTTACGCCCCCTGTAGAGTTGTGCCCCCATTTGTGCCCCCTGTAGGAGTAGCGGCGCTTACACAACAAAATAAATAAAAAATACTTACTATCCCCGCTCCTGATTCCCGACCGCTGCAGACCTCCGCCAGCGCCGCTCCTCTCCTCGGATCTTTGGGACAGATAGACACTAGAGGTCAATTATGACCCCTAGCGTCTGTGTCAGTCCCACAATGCTGTGCGGTGTGCGATGACATCATCGCGCACCGCACAGCAAAGGTCCTCTCCACGAAGGGAAACTAGACGGGTAGCGTCTAGTTCCCTTCACAGCGGGGGACCAGTGGGGTACACAGCGGGGGGCACAGTAGCGGATCTTGCCATGGTGCGGCGCCCTCCGGAAGGCGGCGCCCCGGGCAAAAGTCCTGCCCCGTGGCAAGATCCACTACTGAGAATCCAAGTGAAGCTTCTCACACTCACAAAGCCCTCACTAGGGAGGCCAATCCCGGTATCGGGATCGGCGGGATCCCGGGATTTGGGCCCAAAAATGCCGGGATTTGAATCCCGGGATTGGAGCTTCCAATCCCGGGGTTCACAGGATTAGAGTGCGCATGCGCAGTTTTTACCGGACAGCGCTGAGCACTATAGCTCAGCGCTGCCCGGCTGTCAGCAAGGTAGTTCCACACACACACTGACCGCACTAGCTGCATTTCAAATGTAGCGCCGGCTGCCAGCCAATCAGAGCTGGCAGACCGGCAGCCAATCAGGGACGTGGCAGCGGACGCGGCTCCTGATTGGCTGCCGGACTGCCAGTTCTGACTGGCTGGCGGCCAGCGCTACATTTGAAATGCGGCCAGCGCGGTCAGTGTGTGTGTCCATGGCTGCTGCCCGCGGTCCGCCCAATTAGTAAGTACTATCGCTACCTACAGCCACACTCTCTCACTGCTCCAGACATCCTCCCTCTCTCTCTCTACTCCTGACATCCTCCCTGCTCGCTACACCCACCTTCCCTTCCTGCTCCTCACATGCTCCCTACACACCCACTGTCCCGCTGCTCCCTACACCCACCCTCCCTTCCTGCTCTTCACATGCTCCCTACACACCCACTGTCCTGCTGCTCCCTACACCCACCCTCCCTTCCTGCTCCTCACATGCTCCCTACACACCCACTGTCCCGCTGCTCCCTACACCCACCCTCCCTTCCTGCTCCTTACATGCTCCCTACACCCACCCTGCCTTGCTGTTCCTTACATGCTCCCTACACCCACCCTCCCTTCCTGCTCCTTACATGCTCCCTACACCCACCCTGCCTTGCTCCCTACATCCACCCTCCCTCCCTCGCTGCCTTCCACCCCTCGCTGCCCTCCACCTATACTCTCTCTGCTCCCTACACTGATCCCTACTGCAATCCCGGGATCCCGGGAATCCCGGGATTGAGCATTTTTCAATCCCGAATCCCGGGATTGAAAAAATGCCCCGGGATTGGCCTCCCTAGCCCTCACCAATTCCTGTCCCATTTACCCCTCTGACCTCATCTCCCTTTGCATTCCCGCCTGTCCTCTTCACTCCACAAATGCACGCAGCCTCTCCTGCCAATTCATTACTTCCTCCATTTCCTGCCTCCAAAATTTTGGACTTGTGGCACCATAAAAATAAAGGGTGATGATAATAGTAATAAAAATTAATAATAATATATACATTATACAGTGTTCACACTAGGATTTTATGGGCAGGGTGCTGACACTGAGGAAGGTACATTTGAATTTCACAAGGCAAAATCTTTGTAGCTGATGTACACTGCGCCTGCCACACTATTATATTCCCCCTCGGATGGTGGCGTGGATCTGAGTGGGAATTCGGGATATTTCACCGGCTAACAGGATTCCGGTGGCGGTCTCCTGACAGTTGGTAAATTAACTGCATCATTATAAATATATATATATATATATATATATATATATATATATATAGTAATCCCATCTTTCAACGTTCCGGGGTTCCAAACCCCGTCGTCTGGACAAAACAGCAGTGCCCCTTATACATGTTATGCCACACTGTAGTGGTGCCCCTTATACACATTATGCCACGCTGTAGTAGTGCCCCTTATACACATTTTGCCACACTGTAGTAGTGCCCTTTATACACATTATACCACACTGTAGTTGTGCCCCTTATACACATTAAGCCACACTGTAGTAGTGCCTCTTATACACATTATGCCACACTGTAGTGCCTACTTTACAAAAGAATACAGCTGCTGATGTCCTCCAAGTTTTCATGCTGGGGACATCATGGTCATATCCACGGCGGCAACAGCAGAAGAACTGCCTCAGAGAAGAGGAGCTGGGGTGGCATGGGGAGGAGCTAGGAGGGGAGGGTCTACCGTCAGCTGGACCGTCTCCTCCCTCTTTGTTGCAGCCCTTGTCTCGGCGACTGCTGGTGTGCTATAATGAGTCAGTCCGTTAATTCTTCCGAAGCTGCATTCTCGGGAATACCAGTCCAGACATCATGCCCCGCAGTGTGCCAACGGACTTTGGGGTTTATTTACTAAGCTGTGGAGAGACCTAACGTACCAACTAACCAACTCCTGTAATTTTTCTAACACAGCCTGTTACATGGCAGTTAGGAGCTGATTGGCTGATAATTTACTTTATGGGGGTAATTCAGACCTGATCGCTAGCAAGCAATTTTTGCACTGTTGCGATCAGATAGTCGCCGCCTACAGCGGGAGTGTATTTTAGCTGTGCAAGTGTGAGAACGCATGTGTAGCAGAGCTGTACAAACAGATCTTGTGCAGTTTCTGCGCAGCCCAGGACTTACTCAGCCGCTGCCATCACTTCAGCCTGTCCGGGGCCGGAATTGACGTTAGGAACCCTCCCTGCAAAAGCCTGGACACACCTGCGTTTTTCCAACCACTCCCTGAAAACGGTCAGTTGCCACCCACAAACGCCCTCTTCCTGTCAATCTCCTTGCGTTCGCCCGTGTGAATGGATTCTTCGCACAAACCCATCACTGAGCAGCGATCCGCTTTGTACCCGTGCGATGCGCATTGTGGTACATACGCATGCGCAGTTTAGACCTGATCGCCCGCTGTACGAAAACGCAGCCTAGCGATCAGGTCTGAATTAGGCCCTATGTCTCTCCACTTTATCACTCTTGAAGACTTAGTAAATGGACCCATATTTTCCAGTCAGTTGCTAAGATTTGCTATTTCTCTGCCAATTTACTATTCAAAGAATATATTGAGATATATGAATGTGGGGGTGTCTATATACAGTGTGTATGTATATATATATATATATATATATATATATATAGAATAGTAAAAGATTCTCGTGGGAGCCAAATCGCCTTTAGTATGACAATATTTAAAAGATTTTTTATTCATACACAAATGAACGATATTTGTAACCTAGACATTCGTCATTGACACAAGTATGTAAAAGTTCATTAAAACAATATAACAATCTCATACATAAACATTTTTGAGTTGATGTGAGGAATTTACAGTCAGGTGATCACAGTCAGAACTTGGAAGAGATGTATCTCCAACCAGATGTTTGTGGCAAGGCTCTATTAACCCAAATCGCGAAACCCAACGCGTTTCGTCCGTTAGGACTTCATCAGGGGTTTATTATCAGTTTTTATATAACAGAATGGATTACCACTGGTTAAAATTCTCAATGTTACATCCAATCACACATTCGGTTCAATTGATATGGTATCTAAAGAGGCTTCATCGTAATAAAAAATAACAATTAGGTTGACGTTAGATGGTGTAATATTCCCTAATCTCTTCAAGGATAGTAGAACCCTACAATCCACATCTGCTTCAATAAGTATCACCAAAATTGGGTCTTAAGGAGTTTCAAATCATGAACCGCACTACTCCTTTTCCATAGGGACTGGTACAACCTCACAGGATCACAACTAGTGATCACAACCCAATTTTGGTGATACTTATTGAAGCAGATGTGGATTGTAGGGTTCTACTATCCTTGAAGAGATTAGGGAATATTACACCATCTAACTTCAACCTAATTGTTATTTTTTATTGCGATGAAGCCTCTTTAGATACCATATCAATTGAACCGAATGTGTGATTGGATGTAACATTGAGAATTTTAACCAATGTTAATCCATTCTGTTATATAAAAACTGATTATAAACCCCTGATGAAGTCCTAACGGACGAAACGCGTTGGGTTTCACAATTTGGGTTAATAGAGCCTTGCCACAAGCATCTGGTTGGAGATACATCTCTTCCAAGTTCTGACTGTGATCACCTGACTGTAAATTCCTCACATCAACTCAAAAATGTTTATGTATGAGATTGTTATATTGTTTTAATGAACTTTTACATACTTGTGTCAATAACGAATGTCTAGGTTACAAATATCGTTCATTTGTGTATGAATAAAAAAATCTTTTAAATATTGTCATACTAAAGGCGATTTGGCTCCCACGAGAATCTTTTACTATTCCATATCTACTCCTAATACCTTATCTGACAGAGGGTATTTCTTAGTGGTTTGAGACTAGTGGTATAGCGCAAGAAAGGGTTATCTTTTGTTTTGCATACACATATATATATATATATATATATATACTGTGTCTGTGTTTATTTACCACTGAAGTGCCTGAGTTATATCATTGCTCCCTAGTGAATGGCTTACTGCAGTCTCATCTATATTGAGTGAGCCCACAAGATGGCTGCCTCCACTCTGTGTAGGTGTCAGGTTCACTTTAATTTCCTGGAGAGGAATAATGCTGCTATAAGGATGGAGAGGGTGACCTTCTGGTGCCCCGCCGGCTTGCTCTAATCAAATAACTGGAGACGAGACTTGTAATTTTGTGCAAAGAATAAATGGTCACAGCTTTATTTCCACCTAATACCAAAAACACACCATTGCAGGGTAAAAAGGAGAGGAAGCGGTGCACGGCTCTCCCGCTGTTTAGAGAAACGCCTGGGGCGTGCCTTACCGGCAACGGCCACGCCCCCTCCCCGCCTGAGGCGTACCCGGCCCGCCCTTGCGGGCCGACGGACCACGCCCCCTGCGCTGGGGGACCAGCTACCATGCGCATAACACCCTACCACGGCGCGCAACCCGTATGGCCCCTGCCGCATTTAGCTGGAACCAGGCGTACGGCCTACTAATTGGTGACTTATGCGAGGCATTCTGACAATCCCCCCTTACCATGCCTTGTGCACCGCTCCTTCCCCGCAACCCGCTGTGACAAGAAAATACAAACGATTTACACCAAACCATGTTTATTGCGATAAAACAAAACACCGTAATAACTTTTCACAACGTGTCATTTGTAAGCAAGTGATGAAAAAAAAAAAAAAACTGCCTAAGTCCTGCGCTCCCTTGGCCCATACCCCTGTCCTAGCTACTACCAACCCTGTTCCTTGCCAACTCAGGGCGGGTGGGTGGGCTTCCTTTCCTGTGTGGGGAAAATGGAGCTATTAACTCCCTCCCCCCCGGCTGCTGCTTTATCTGCCTCTCCCTCCTCCCCCCCCCCCGCCTCTGGGCCGCACCTTTTACTGGCCCAGGGCTCCCTGCAGGTGATGCAAAGGGGAGGGGGTCCTGCCTCCCTGCAGCCAACCCCCCCTCCCCCGGCGTTCACGCCTTCGGGCCGCCCGGCACCCCTCCTCCTTATCCTGCTGCGGCGCCATTGCTGCCCCCTTCGCCCCTGTAAGGATGGAGAGGGTGACCTTCTGGTGCCCCGCCGGCTTGCTCTAATCAAATAACTGGAGACGAGACTTGTAATTTTGTGCAAAGAATAAATGGTCACAGCTTTATTTCCACCTAATACCAAAAACACACCATTGCAGGGTAAAAAGGAGAGGAAGCGGTGCACGGCTCTCCCGCTGTTTAGAGAAACGCCTGGGGCGTGCCTTACCGGCAACGGCCACGCCCCCTCCCCGCCTGAGGCGTACCCGGCCCGCCCTTGCGGGCCGACGGACCACGCCCCCTGTGCTGGGGGACCAGCTACCATGCGCATAACACCCTACCACGGCGCGCAACCCGTATGGCCCCTGCCGCATTTAGCTGGAACCAGGCGTACGGCCTACTAATTGGTGACTTATGCGAGGCATTCTGACAATCCCCCCTTACCATGCCTTGTGCACCGCTCCTTCCCGCCACACGAGGTCCCAGCGACCTGCGGACCGAAGCCCCACCCTGCGCTACCACCGCAAACCCTCCAACGCATCCTGCAACGCATTGTTGAAGATATCAAGGCCTATGTCCGACAGGTGCACCCCATCGTGCCTGTAAAAACCCTCACATCTCCCTGCAAGGTCATTGTGGTGTATAACGCTTCCCCCGTTGGCTGTGACCACTTTACCGATGGCCGCATTGACTTTCTTCCTAGCTCTGTCTATTCCGTGCCCTGACCTAGCCCCCCTCCAGGCTAGTCGCGGGATAATTTTTGACCAGACTATGCGCACGTTGCTCCACCGCCCTTTTATCCAGGCAATGTCCTCCCTGGCCTGCCTGATCAGGTCTAGCGACTTTGTTTTCCCGATATCGTTTCCCCCAAGGTGCAACACCAACACGTCGGGCTTTCCCAATGCCCGCTCGGCTTTGAGCCAGGCCTCCCTGGCCTGCTCCCATACTGTCAGGAATCGACTTACCAGGCTGGCATCCGTCCGCCGCTGCGGACTCCGTCCTGGCTCCCTGCGGTCACCTGTCACCTATGCCCCTGCCATGGGACATCATCTGGATCCTGGGGGTACTCCTGAGCCAGTAGGCGTGTGCGCGCCGCGTCCCCGCTAGGCCGCGGCGTGGGCGCCGCCATGACAGTCTCCAAACAAGCTAGTATGCTGCGGCCAATCCGGTGCGTGGCCGCACCCACTTTCCTTTCCTTCATCCAATCCCTGCACACCATGGGGTATATAGGAGGCTACAGTTTCACCTCACAGGCATCCTGGACTTTGTGTCATTCTGACTACCTACATGAAAGGATCGGTTCCTGTCTTCTCCTGAGTTCCTGGTTCTCTGCTAGAACTTATACTCCTGGTCATTCTGCATTTCTGCCGTGGAACTTCAAGGCCCAGCAATACCTGCAACCTGCATAAGGCTTCACACTCATCACCACCTTGTGTGCTTCAGCCTGCAGTTGAAGACTGACTCCAGGTGTGTTCATTCCTCCACCTGTGACACAGCTTGCTGCTGCCAGTGCCTCATCACCTGCACTGTGAGTCGGACTCCTGCTTATGCTAAGGTTTGCCATTTTCATTACTGCCTAAAGTTTCCTGTTTTAAAACCCTGCACTGGTTTCCAAGCCAGAACCATTTCATTAACATTCATTCTGTTGTTTATATATTACCGGATATTATTTCTCAAGTTCATCTGCCATTCACTGCCATAGACTTTTCAGTTATCATACTGAGCAATTGACTTTTCATCTGTTATTATTATTTCTGCTTCAATACTGTTTTAATCATCTGCTTAATAAAATACCTTTGCGCTTATGCGCAGAAGCGTTATTCAACCTCCTCGTTTCTTTCCTCCTACCTCCACTGACCCACTAGCGCCCCCTCCGGGGACACAGACCAAACACAATCTGACACATACCATGCCCCTGTTGCCCAGCCAAAAAACTGCTGCCTCTTCTCGCCTCATCCCCAGCTGGCGCCCGTATGGTCTTTTTGCGGCCCGTGCCGCTGCCCAGAATATGTATGAATGGCCGAAGATCCAACACCGCTGACCTCCAAAAAATTTTGTACCGCCTCGATTGGACAGACTGCTGTGTCCTGGTGCCTGCCCAACTGGACCCATCTTCCCTTCCCTATCTGGTCCGTTTTTGACTTGTGAATTTTGCACAAGACCGCGCCCTGCGAGGCCGCTACGTTTTTTACCAACAGGCCTGTTCCTGTGGCCGTTTTTGACTGCGCTACCAGCTCCCCGACCCTAAATGCTCCGCTAAACGCCATGATAAACGCTGCTTTAAACAGTGTTTCCTCGTACTCTCCGCTACATACTTTCGCCACTATGTGAATAATGCTCTTAAGCCTCTCTATGGTTACTGGCTCCCGGGAGTCCGGTCTCCGTATCTCCGCTCTGGCCCATCCCTTCATCACTGTGCGCACTACGAATGCCTTAGTTAGGTCCTCTTTCCCTAGCAACTTTGAAAAGAAAGATACCCCTGCCAGCCTGGTGTTTGCCACTGCCCTTGATGCTCCCTCCTCCCTACTCTTGCCTAAGAATTCCAACAATTGCTGCAGGGGCGCCTGGCCCTCTGAGCTTACGTTCCCCTGGAACTGCTGCCATTTCTCCCATGCTGCCACGTACGCTTTCCAGGTCTTGGGCGCCAGGGACCTTTCCACCAGCTCGTTCAAACAAGCTCGGCTATCTGCCAAAGATGAGAAGGGCATGTTAAACCTTGGCCCCGCGCGAACGGCGCTGCTGCCCTAAACACCTCCCATTTCTGACGTGACAGCGCATCTGCGATAACGTTCTCGACTCCTGGCACATGCTTTGCCCTGAATGTGATGTTGTGCCTCAAGCATGCCGCTACCAACCACCTCAGCAACCTAATCACCGGTGCGGACGAGGCAGATTGGCTGTTTATGGCCTGTACCACACCCATATTGTCGCACCAAAACTGTATGAACTTATTCTCTAGCCTGCGGCCCCAAACCTCTACGGCTACCACTATAGGAAACAACTCCAAAGCTGCCAAGTTCTTAGTCAAACCGCTGTCCTTCCACCTTTGCGGCCATTCTTCTGCGCACCACTCTCCCTGCAAGTACGCTCCGAAGCCTATGGCTCCTGCTGCGTCTGTGAACAGCTGCAGTGCATGGTTTGGCGATATCTTGCTCGGCCACATGCGTACCCCGTTAAACTGTTTCAAGAAATCCTGCCATACTAACAAATCTTCCTTCAATTCCCCGCTGATGCGGATGAAGTGATGTTTCTTCCTCACTCCCGCTGTTGCCCTTTCCATACGTCGCTTGAAAATCCGCCCCATAGGGATTACGCAACAAGCAAAATTCAGCGACCCTAGCAATGACTGCAACTGGCCCAAGGTAACTGACTTCGCTTGGGCGCATGCACTGATTTCTCGCTCCAACTTTTCGATTTTTTCTGTTGGCAACCGGCACTCCATCTTCTCTGTGTCGATCTCTATACCTAGGTAAGGGATAACCTGTTTTGGGCCCTCAGTTTTCTCCCCCGCAATGGGGACTCCGAACTCGTTCAGCATCTTTGTGAGCTCTTGCAGCAACTGCGCGCACTGCCCAGACTGAGCTGGACCTGCCAGCAAGAAATCGTCCAGGTAGTGCGCTACTACCCTACAGCCTGTCCGTGCTTCCAAGCACCAGTGCAAGAAGGAGCTGAAAATTTCGAATAACGCGCAAGATATTGCGCATCCCATAGGCAAACATTTGTCCACGAAATATCGGCCCTCAAACTGGAAACCCATAAGGTAAAAACTGTCCGGATGCAGGGGGAGTAGCCTGAACGCTGACTCGATGTCCAGCTTCGCCAACAAGGCCCCTTTCCCTTGCCTCCTAACCATTTTTATCGCATGGTCAAACGACTGATATTGCACCGAGCACTGTTCCACGTCCAGGGCATCATTAACCGATGCCCCCTCCGGGAAAGATAGGTGTTGAATAAGTCTGAACTTTCCCGGTGCTTTCTTGGGAACTAACCCCAGCGGTGACACTACCAAATTTTCAATTGGGGGGGCCGCGAATGGCCCGGCCATCCTGCCCAACTCCAATTCTTTTCCAATTTTCTGTCGCGCCACCTGCGGCTGCTCCCTGATGGAATGAAGGTTCCTATTGCGGTCGCCCGGAAGGACTTCCCGTCTTACTGGGATCTTGAACCCTACTCTAAAACCCTCCTGCAACCGCTGGGCTTCTAAACGCTTGGGGTACCTGGCTAGCCATGCCTGCATACCCTCCAGCCTCACTGGGCTACTTGCCTTTGACAGGCACAAGCGCTCCGGATACCTTCTCCCCTCTCTCTCCCTGGCGGCCTTTTTTTTCCTAAAGCAGTCTTTTGCCGGGTGACTTCCGCTGCAGTGCGTGCATGCGTGCTTGAATTTGCAGAACGCCCGTGTGCACCGGGTGTCATTGAAGGCGTAGCATTTGAGCATATCTTGTCCATGCGTGCCAGGCCTCCCTGTCCCCTGCCTTTGCGCTGTCGTTTCTTTATCGCTAGCCCCTCTTGCCTGCGCCTTGAGCCACAGCTCGATATCCTTTGTCCCAAACTTGATGGGTTGCTGCCCTTGCGCTCTTAACCTAAAGGACTCGTCGTATCTGCGCCACGCAGTTCCCCCATAATCCTTGTACACTGAATAAACAAGATTGATGTATTTCATCATGTTCATTGCCATATTTGGGTAAGCTTCTATGTAGCAACCAGAGTATGCGAACATCCCGGTCATCCAATTGTCAATTGTCTTGTAGGATTCCCCTCGCCCTACTCCCTTCTCGCTGCCCCTCTCCTTGTCCCTGAGACCCTCCTCTGTAAGGGAGCATATGTCGATGAAATCCCCCTTCACAATTTCCTTCCTAATTTCTTTAGGCAAATGCCCTGCCAATGCGCCTAGCTCGTGATCCAATGCGCCTCCTTGCTGTAAGAAAACTGGCTTAGCTGCTCCGTTCTGACCTAGCTTACTCCACGCTGTATCTGCCCCTGGGGCTGACAACTTCTTCTTCTTGTGATTGGCCCTGGCCAACCGCAGTTGCTCTTTCAATACCTTGCATGACTCGTCGTCGTCTGACTCGGACGCGCTGCTATTGCCCCGCTTGCCCGCCTGATTATCTGCGGCGCTGTTACCCTCCCATTGTGTGTTCGCTACATCGTTTAAGGTGGCCCCCCTGCCATTTGCGCTGTTTTGGTGCAACCCCTGCCTCTGCCCCTTTTCAGTACCACCCCTCACACTTTGTGTATTGCTATTAAACAACGGCATAACATTCACATTCTGCATATTAAACACATGGTTCATCTCACCGTTTCTGAGTGATGCTGTGGAGACGTCTTCTCTGGCCGGGCTGGTCACGGCACCGGCCTCCGCTGTATTCTTCTCCGCCGCTCTTGCAGCGGCAAGATGCTGCCCTGACGGGCTGCTGGGCATGGCGAGGACCGCACTGTCTCTGTAACTGCTGTAATTGTCTTGGATTCTCGCTTGTGGTTGTGATGTGAAATCTTGCGATTGTGATGCGAAATCTTGTGCTTGTGATGTAAAATTTTGCGCTTGTGATGTGAAATTTTGCGATTGTGATGTGAAATCTTGCGATGTGGCTCCTTGCTCCCGATTGCTTGCTTGCGGCGTTTCGTGGCCCCTGCTCTGTCCTGTGACTGGCGTTGGTGTCTGCTGGTACATTCTCCTGGGCGGGGATATAAACGCAGGGGAGCGGGCAAGCTGGTTTCGCAACCCTAGCGTAATGTCCCTGTCCTGTGCGCTCCCTGCGCCCTGTCCCCAGTTACCCCCTTGCCTAGGAGTGCCCTCTGGCTGCCTAGCCGGGCTATTATATTGCTGTGTCTCTGCCAGGAATACCCATCTCCCCCTCACTTCGGGTGACCCTGCCCCGCTAGCTGTGTCGGTGAGAATAACTCCCCCTTCCTGGCATGCTGCTCCTACGTTCCTAGCCTGTGTTGGGGTATTCTGCAACCGTTGTGCTGCAACGTTAATAGGGGTTCCCCTGGACTGTAGTAGGCCATAGCCGCTCTGCCCCTCCCCCCTTGGGCCTAAAATGGCTGCCCCATTCCCCCTTTCTCCTATGCCTTCTTGCCCCGGCTGGTACTCACCCCCCTCTTGCCCTTGCTCCTTTCGCAGGGCTGCTGGTCGCTGCTGCCTTCCGGATCTAGCAGTTGCTTTTCCTGCTTTCTTTCTTTTTTCCCCTGGTTGTTTCTTCTTATGTGTCCTCCGGCCACCAGATGGCGCCACAGCACCATTTTCACTGCTCCTGTGCTGCTTTTCTGAAGAGGAACGAACGGATGGGCCCTGCAGCTGCTGGCCAGAAATGCTGACCTCCCGGCCTCTGTATCGTGCTGGAAGCTCCCTTCTCCTCTCTGGCCGCTCTGCCAAGCGCTGCCCGACCCTTGCTCCCTGCTGTGATGGTGACCTGCCTCCGGTCACTGTGGAAGCCATGCCTGGATCCCTGGAATTGCAGCAGCCACCGGACAGACACAGGTGCTTCCTTTCCTGTGTGGGGAAAATGGAGCTATTAACTCCCTCCCCCCCGGCTGCTGCTTTATCTGCCTCTCCCTCCTCCCCCCCCCCCGCCTCTGGGCCGCACCTTTTACTGGCCCAGGGCTCCCTGCAGGTGATGCAAAGGGGAGGGGGTCCTGCCTCCCTGCAGCCAACCCCCCCTCCCCCGGCGTTCACGCCTTCGGGCCGCCCGGCACCCCTCCTCCTTATCCTGCTGCGGCGCCATTGCTGCCCCCTTCGCCCCTGTAGCAAGGGCTGTTGCTGTTGGTGAACATGTCAAGGCATAGGTAATTGCTGGGTCTACCAGTTACACGTTTCAGGAGTTTTCTTATGCAGGCAATAAGGTGTTAGCTCACCAATGAGTAGGGATGGCTATCGACCATGGATGATTCGAAATCATTGATTGTCTATGACCGATGGTAACTACTTTTACCATCGATGGGGGAGAACCAGATGGTTTCCCGCCATCGATGATAAAGAGCTATCAAATATATATATTTTTTTCTCCTGGGTGTCAGGGACACTGAGCATAGCTCAGCTTCTGACACCCACCAAGCCACGCCCCGGTGGCTTGGTGGGTGTCGATGGTTCCCTTACAGATGGTTTCCCACCATCGAAGTTATCCATCAATGGTACCATCGATTAATAACCCACCGACGGCCATTCCTACCAATGAGCAATTCATGCAATGAGGCAAAAGGAACTTCAGCTGTTCCAAGCTTCTACCATATTTTATTTATACATTAATGGCCACAGTGAAGAAATACAAAACCACTAATACACGAAAAAAAATTTGTTTTTTATTATTTTTGCTCTATATAGCACATGTTATTTGTAACAGCATTAAGGGCCTAATATTCAGCATGGATCGCTATTCTGAGAAATCGCAAATCGAGCGATTAGCAAATGACTGCGCATGCATAGCGTTTGCATTGTGCACGCGCGAGAGGTAATTACGACAGAAAATGCGTACAGATCATAATCAAAATGTGGCCGCTGTTTGACTGACAGGAAGCTGGCGTTTCTGGGCGGGAAATCTGACGTTTTCTCGGTGTGTCAAAAAAAAAACGCAGGCGCACCCAGGCTTTTTGGTGATGGTGTCTGACGTCAGTGCAGACCACTTCCAGCCTGTCACAGATTAGTGGCAGCTTCAGACCTACTTACATTTGCTCAGATAGCAATTTTTCTACAATGTTCCGGAAATTGCGTATGCATCTGTGAGTGGATAGTGATCTGCGATGCATTCGCAAATTTGCACGGAGCATCTTTTCTTCCTGTTGGGGCGGCGCCTTTCTACTCGCAGACAACTGCAATTTCTCAGAATAACGATCTATGCTTAATTAGGCCCTATGGGGGTCATTCCGAGTTGATTGTAGCTGTGCTAAATTTAGCACAGCTACGATCATTCACACTGACATGCGGGGGGACGCCCAGCACAGGGCTAGTCCACCCCGCATGTCAGTGCCGCCCCCCCCTTCCGCAGAAGTGCAAAGGTGCGGTGCCTTTGCACTTCAAGAGTAGCTCCCGACCAGTGCAGCTTTAGCCCGCCCCCCACAACGGTCCGGCCACGCCTGCATTGGCCGGACAGCTCCCCCTAAACGGCGGCTTATCGCCGCCATCTAGCCCCCTCCCGCCGGCGCATGTGTGGTTCTGACCCGATCGCTGCGCTGCAACAAACTGCAGCAAGCGATCGGGTCGGAATGACCCCCTATATCTGTTCTCGATGTCCTGTGTTAGTACTTACTACAAACCGTACTTGCCTACTTTTGAGAAAGCATTTCAGGGAGATGTGAAAGTAACACCTATCAGCACGGGCCCGTACCGCTACATCAGAGAGGCGAGTCATGAAAACGACTTACATCCAAATGTAAATGAGCCCCAAAGTCAGTAAGATCTATTATTGAAGAAAAGACAGTGATATTTTTCAGGATTTGTTTGTGTATTGTGTTTTACAAGAGGTTCCATACACTCATACTTGCCTACATTGTTTCTCCTCTCCGGGATAAGCCCGGAGAGGTGACGCTGCAGGAGTATTCGGGGGGCGGGGCCGGACTGTGACATCACTAAGCGATTCATAGGTCCGCGGGAAGGGGGCGGGGCTAAAATGATGTGATTTGCGTCATTTTAACCCCTTCTCCACCCGACGGACCTGCGAATACGGGAGATTTTCTCTCCATCCTGCTCGCATCACTAGGGTGCGAGCAGGATGCGGGAGACCTGCCCACTCTTCCGGGGGTGCGGGGGGCTACCCCAAAAAGCGGGAGCCTCCCGCAGCTTCCGGGAGAGTAGGTAAGTATGCATATACTGTAAGTGTCCACGAGAAACCTTATTTAAAACGCATGTAGCCATAAGGGATCATTGTGCCCTATAACCAATGCAGGGAAATGGCACTGATGAGCCCATTTGAATATATGTATCTCTGATTTAGTTTCCCCCCCCCCAAGAATGTATCAGCTGCATAATGGGGATAATGTGCAATCAGGGAGATTGCTGGTCTAGTCAGGGAGTGAGGGAGATTGCTGCTATTTCAGGGAGTCTCCTGCAGAACGAGGTAGGGTAGGCAACTATGCTACAAACCTGTCCTGATTTTTCTGGGACTGTCCCGCTGTCCCACCTGCGGGTCTCAGTGTCCAGCGGTGTGTGTGTGTGGCCCGCCATCGTCGCACTTCCCTTGAGGCCACGCCTCCAGCCGTGTGTCCAACTTTCGAAAGTTGGGAGGTATGTTGCTATCAGCTAGCAAAGGGTCATAACCTTCTAGATTTATTAACCTGACCTTTAACACTTTATTCACCTTGGAAAAAGTGAGCGAAGCAAATTCTGTTGCGCTTTACAATTGGAAACAACAGTGATAAAAACAAAACTGTGTAATAACAGAAGAAAAGAGAATGAGGGCACGCTATGATTTCCAGTGTTTTTCCATGATCCTGATCTGTGTCACAGGCTGCAGAATGGGAATAAATGGGGTGTAGTTATATTGTCAACAGTTAAAATGCCAACACTGTGGTAATGCTATTTAATGCATGTTACCGTGTTGTCATTATAACTGTTTAAAGTTATAGGGGCCTATTTATCAACCAATAATTGCAGCTATTTCCCTGAAAACGTGTGCTTTCAGGGAAATAGCCACACATATTAAGCATACTTACCTACATTTTAATTCTCCTTTCCGGGAGAAGCCCGGAGAGGAGACGCTGCAGTGTCTTCGGGGGGCGGGGCCGGACTGTGACATCACTAAGCCCGCCCCCGCATCGGCAAAATGCCGCGATTCGCGGGTCCGCGGGAAGGGGGCGGGGCTAAAATGACGCGATTTGCGTCATTTTAACCCCTTCTCCACCCGACGGGAGGTTATCTCTCATCCTGCTCGCATCACTAGGGTGCGAGCAGGATGCGGGAGACTTGCCCACTCTTCCGGGGGTGCGGGGGGCTACCCCAAAAAAACGGGAGCTTCCCGCAGCTTCCGGGAGAGTAGGTAAGTATGATATTAAGTAGCACTAGAATGTATGTAGGAGGGATCAAAGATAGGCTGACCTAGCAAGTATTGGGTCGGCCTATTAGAACAGTTAAAAACAAATAAAATAAGAAACATGGGGGACATGTACTAAGCAGTGATAAAAGTGGAGAAATGAGCCAGTGGAGAAGTTGCCCATAGCAACCAATCAGCATTGACGTAACATTTATCATTTGCATACTATAAACATATACAGAGCTGCTGATTGGTTGCCATGGGCAACTTCTCCACTGGCTCACTTCTCCATTTTTATCACTGCTTAGTACATGTCCCCCATGGTCCCCTGTCCCAGCCCAAGATACTCCAAAAGGCCATCAGCCTGTGGGGAAAGAGGGACAGATACCACCCAGCCCCCAGCCCAACTTGCGGCTTCTAATATGGCTACTGAGTGTCAGCCCATGAGACAAGTAGCTGTACATCTCCGGATAAATCTTGGATAGTGAAAGAGAAGGGATTAAGTTGTAACTGTGACACAGGGATCCGGTCAGCATACTAGCGATCGTACGTATGCTGCGGAGGGTTAGGGTTAGGCACTAAGGGGGGTGTGTGTGTGTGTGTGTGTGTGTGTGGGGGGGGGGGGGGGGGGGGGTTAGGGTTGGGCACAAAGTTTAGGATTGTGCTGCAGGGAGGGTTACGGTTAGGCTGCGCGGGGAGGGTTAGGCACTAAGGGGGGATTAGGGTTGGACACTATGGTTAGGATTGTACTGCGGGGAGCAGGGCCGGTTCAAGGGCGCAGAGCGCCCCGGGCAGGAAAGGGGTGTGGCCTAATACAGGGGGCGTGGTGAGTCACGCCCCCTGTACATTGAAAGCGCCGCTTGAATGCTGAGCGGTGCGCGATGACGTCATCGCGCACCGCACAGCAAAAGGTCCTCTCCACGAAGAGAAACTAGACGCTATGCGTCTAGTTCCCTTCGTGGAGAGGACCTTTGCTGTGCGGGGCGCGATGACGTCATCGCGCACCGCTCAGCAGTTACTCTCCACGAAGGGAAACTAGACGCATAGCGTCTAGTTCCCTTCACAGGAGGCGCCGAGGACGGGGACGGCAGCGGGCAGCGGAGGCGGACGGGGGACACAGCGGGCAGCAGTGGCGGATCTTGCCACGGTGCGGCGCCCTCCGGATGGCGCCAGCGCCCTCCGGAAGGCGGCGCCCCGGGCAAAAGTCCTGCTTGCCCGTGGCAAGAACCGCCACTGGCGGGGAGGGTTAGGGAGGTAGACGGAAAGGGTTAGCATGCTTAACTTGTAGATGTCGACATTTTGCATCCCGCTGTCGGTATTATGACCGCCGGCATCCCAAGCTCCGGGATCCAGATACCATCCCGTGACATGTTCCCACGTTACGCAACAGTGGGGGTAATTCAGATCTGATCGCTGGGCTGCGTTTTTTGCTGCCCTGCGATCAGATAGTCACCGCCTACAGGGGGAGGGGTAAAGCCTGTGCAAGTGTGCGATCGCGTCGCTAGCAGAGCTGCACAAAAATCAGTTTGTGCAGTCTCTGCGTAGCCCAGGACTTACTCATCCGCTGTGATGTAATCCTGCCGATCGGGGCCGGAGCTGACGTCAGACACCCTCCCTCAAAACGCCTGAGCCCGCCTGTGTTTTTCTGGACACTCCCGGAAAACCGCCAGTTGCCACCCACAGACGACCTCTTCATGTCAATCTCCTTGCGAACACTCGTGCGACTGGATTCTTCACACCATCCCGCCACAGGGTGCCGATCCCCGTAGCAGCCGTCCGTCGCGCCGGCGCAGTGCGGCTCAGACGCATGCGCAGTTCAGATCTGATTGCACGCTGTGTGAAGAGTTGAAACGCACAGCAACGATCAGATCTGAATTACTCTCAGTGTCTTGTAATATGTGAAGATTGCAGAGCGTGTAAATCATTATCCTGCAGGTAAATGTATAATGATTTATTTACCAGTGACGATGAGCTGCGGCCATTATTATCAATGATTATGGGGGTCATTCCGAGTTGTTCGCTAGCTGCATTCGTTCGCTGTGCAGCGATGAGGCAAAAAAAATGGCATTTCTGCGCATGAGGCGCAATGCGCACGCGCGACGTACTATTACAACGAACGATGTAGTTTCACACAGGGTCTAGCGAAGCATTTCAGTCGCACTGCTGGCCGCAGAGTGATTGACATGAAGTGGGCGTTTCTGGGTGTCAACTGACCATTTTCAGCGAGTGTTCGGAAAAACGCAGGCGTGCCAGGAAAAACGCAGGCGTGGCTGGGGAAACGCAGGGCGTGTTTGTGATGTCACAACAGGAACTGAACAGTCTGAAGTGATCGCAAGCGCTGAGTAGGTATGAAGCCACTCTGAAACTGCACAAAAATTATTTCGTAGCCGCTCTGCGATACTTCCGTTCGCACTTCTGCTAAGCTAAAATACACTCCCAGTGGGCGGCGGCATAGCGTTTGCACGGCTACTAAAAACTGCTAGCGAGCGAACAACTCGGAATGACCACCTATGTCTATGTAACATTACCTGTGCTTCACACCTGTGTGCGTGAGGGATTTCCTCTCTGAACCTTACACCCAGGGTGAGAGGGAGAGAGGGCTTGACCTACAGCTGGGCATTTGACCTAAGGCCATTGCCAGATAGGTGTTAGGAGGGGGGGGTTAAACTACTACACCCTACAAACACATGCACACAGGGGTTACACAATGGCTCAGATTATTAGCTGTTTACGGTAGCTGGGATATTTCCAGGAAAAGCCCGTCACACAACACAAGCCGTTTAAGCTGAATATTTATATATTTGCTGTTAGTTTTACTTGCTGTTGAAGCTGAACACGAGCCACACATTACATATAACTGTACTAAGTGGCTGACGCAAATGCTGATCATCTCAGCATTATTCAGACATGAGTAATCTTTACGTATGCTTGAGATCTCCTAGCACCAATGTGTATTGCAAAGAAGTTATTAATGTGTCTTGCAAAGGGTTCGAGTCGCAAAGGAACAGGACTGCGGGAGACATGCACACTACTTACTAGTGAAGTGCACCGGACATTTTTCGGGTTTTGTGTTTTGGTTTTGGATTCGGACGCGTTTTTGCAAAACCTCCCTGAAATTTTTTTTTCGGATTCGGGTGTGTTTTGGATTCGGGTGTTTTTTTTACAAAAAAAACTCAAAAACAGCTTAAATCATAGAATTTGGGGGTCATTTTGATCCCATAGTATTATTAACCTCAATAACCATAATTTCCACTCATTTCCAGTCTACTCTGAACACCTCACAATATTATTTTTAGTCCTAAAATTTGCACCGAGGTCGCTGGATGACTAAGCTAAGCGACCCAAGTGGACGACACAAACACCTGGCCCATCTAGGAGTGGCACTGCAGTGTCAGACAGGATGGCACTTCAAAAAAATAGTCCCCAAACAGCACATGATGCAAAGAAAAAAAGAGGCGCAATGAGGTAGCTGTGTGACTAAGCTAAGCAACCCAAGTGGCCGACACAAACACCTGGCCCATCCAGGAGTGGCACTGCAGTGTCAGACAGGATGGCCCTTCAAAAAAATAGTCCCCAAACAGCACATGATGCAAAGAAAAAAAGAGGCGCAATGAGGTAGCTGTGTGACTAAGCTAAGCGACCCAAGTGGCCGACACAAACACCTGGCCCATCTAGGAGTGGCACTGCAGTGTCAGACAGGATGGCAGATTTAAAAAATAGTCCCCAAACAGCACACGATGCAAAGAAAAAAAGAGGTGCAATGAGGTAGCTGTGTGACTAAGCTAAGCGACCCAAGTGGCCGACACAAACACCTGGCCCATCTAGGAGTGGCACTGCAGTGTCAGACCGGATGGCAGATTTAAAAAATAGTCCCCAAACAGCACATGATGCAAAGAAAAAAAGAGGTGCAATGAGGTAGCTGTGTGACTAAGCTAAGCGACCCAAGTGGCCAACACAAACACCTGGCCCATCTAGGAGTGGCACTGCAGTGTCAGACAGGATGGCAGATTTTAAAAAATAGTCCCCAAACAGCACATGATGCAAAGAAAAAAAGAGGTGCACCAAGGTCGCTGGATGGCTAAGCTAAGCGACCCAAGTGGCCGACACAAACACCTGGCCCATCTAGGAGTGGCACTGCAGTGTCAGACAGGATGGCAGATTTAAAAAATAGTCCCCAAACAGCACATGATGCAAAGAAAAAAAGAGGTGCAATGAGGTAGCTGTGTGACTAAGCTAAGCGACCCAAGTGGCCGACACAAACACCTGGCCCATCTAGGAGTGGCACTGCAGTGTCAGACAGGATGGCAGATTTTAAAAAATAGTCCCCAAACAGCACATGATGCAAAGAAAAAAAGAGGTGCACCAAGATCGCTGGATGGCTAAGCTAAGCGACCCAAGTGGCCGACACAAACACCTGGCCCATCTAGGAGTGGCACTGCAGTTTTCTAGCGAGAGGATGAGTGCTTCCATCCTCATGTGAATCTGAACCACTAGCCATGAACATAGGCCAGGGCCTCAGCCGTTCCTTGCCACTCCGTGTCGTAAATGGCATATTGGCAAATTTACGCTTCTCATCAGACGCTCTTAATTTTGATTTTTGGGTCATTTTACTGAACTTTTGTTTTTTGGATTTTACATGCTCTCTACTATGACATTGGGCATCGGCCTTGGCAGATGACGTTGATGGCATTTCATCGTCTCGGCCATGGCTAGTGGCAGCAGCTTCAGCACGAGGTGGAAGTGGATCTTGATCTTTCCCTATTTTACCCTCCACATTTTTGTTCTCCATTTTTTTAATGTGTGGAATTATATGCCAGTAATATATCAATAGCAATGGCCTACTGTACCGTACTGCTATATATTATATACTGGTGGTCAGCAAAATTATGCACTGTACTCCTACTATATATACTGCGCACAACTAAAATGCACCACAGGTATGGATGGATAGTATACTTGACCACACAGAGGTAGGTAGAGCAGTGGCCTACTGTACAGTACTGCTATATATTATATACTGGTGGTCAGCAAAATTATGCACTGTCCTTCTACTTTATATACTGTGCACAACAACTAAAATGCATGACAGGTATGGATGGATAGTATACTTGACGACACAGAGGTAGGTAGAGCAGTGGCCTACTGTACTGTACTGCTATATATTATATACTGGTGGTCAGCAAAATTCTGCACTGTCCTCCTACTATATATACTGTGCACAACAACTAAAATGCACCACAGGTATGGATGGATAGTATACTTGACGACACAGAGGTAGGTAGAGCAGTGGACTACTGTACCGTACTGATATAATACTGGTGGTCACTGGTCAGCAAAATTCTGCACTGTCCTCCTACTATATACTACAATGCAGCACAGATATGGAGCGTTTTTCAGGCAGAGAACGTATAATACTGGTGGTCACTGGTCAGCAAAACTCTGCGCTGTCCTCCTACTATATAATACTGGTGGTCCCCAGTCCCCACAATAAAGCACACTGAGCACAGATATTTGCAGCACACTGAGCACAGATATGGAGCGTTTTTCAGGCAGAAAACGTAGATATTTTCAGCACACTGAGCACAGATATTTGCAAGCACACTGAGCACAGATATTTGCAGCACAGATATTTGCAGCACACTGAGCACAGATATTTGCAGCACACTGAGCACAGATATTTGCAGCACACTGAGCACAGATATTTGCAGCACACTGAACACAACTGAGAGAACGCTGCACGTCCTCTCCCTATCATCTCCAATGCACGAGTGAAAATGGCGGCGACGCGCGGCTCCTTATATAGAATACGAATCTTGCAAGAATCCTACAGCGGGATGATGACGTTCGGGCGCGCTCGGGTTAACCGAGAAAGGCGGGAGGATCCGAGTCTGCCTCGGAACCGTGTAAAATGGGTGAAGTTCGTGGGGGTTCGTATTCCGAGGAACCGAACCCGCTCATCTCTACTACTTACCATACAAAAGAATTTTGCCATCGGATAGTAAAACTATTTACCATTCAGGAAGAGACCATCGATGATTGCTGCCCATCCCTACCAGTTGCAAACGCAGAATTTCTAGAGGGGGGTTTCCAAATACAATCTACAATCTCTCACTCTGTGGAACATTGGCAAGTGCGGGAATCTAGGGGAGCGGTAGAAGAACCTAGTAACGACCCTGGACATTTAATATACACAATGGTCTATTAATACACTGGATACTGTATGGAATACAGTATTAATATTTAACAATATACATGGTATAGGATATAGGCTGTATCAAACATATTTAAATGAAATAAATAAGATAAGTGGTCAGGAAAATGTTAAACATTCCAAAATAAATTAATACACAAACATGACAGAACCAGTACTTCATTTACTAAGCACACATTCTCCCACCTTATGGTAAGGCTCCTGTCTCTTCTTCCTGGTAGCTACTCTCTAGTCCGGTGCACTGTTTGAGGAGTCAGATCCACACACACAGCAAACTTGGTAGAAGGAGCTGCTACCGCTAGGCATGTGCAGCAGCTCTGCTCTGTTCCTTGAACTGCATGATGTGGCGGCAGCTCTAGTAATCATATTATATACCATTGCCATTGCTGTCATAATTTGAGCCACTCACCAAGTGGAGGGGGTTTACCTGCACCTTGTACAATGGCACTGCTCATATACCAGTAGTTACGGCTCTGCCTTTGGAGCTGCCCAGAGTGTCCTTGGTAAACTCTGTGCAGAGCTCTATTTCCCAGAGCTGGTGGCATCTCCCCCTAGACATGATGTAATGACTAGAGATGAGCGCCTGAAATTTTTCGGGTTTTGTGTTTTGGTTTTGGGTTCGGTTCCGCGGCCGTGTTTTGGGTTCGAACGCGTTTTGGCAAAACCTCACCGAATTTTTTTTGTCGGATTCGGGTGTGTTTTGGATTCGGGTGTTTTTTTCAAAAAACACTAAAAAACAGCTTAAATCATAGAATTTGGGGGTCATTTTGATCCCAAAGTATTATTAACCTCAAAAACCATAATTTACACTCATTTTCAGTCTATTCTGAATACCTCACACCTCACAATATTATTTTTAGTCCTAAAATTTGCACCGAGGTCGCTGTGTGAGTAAGATAAGCGACCCTAGTGGCCGACACAAACACCGGGCCCATCTAGGAGTGGCACTGCAGTGTCACGCAGGATGTCCCTTCCAAAAAACCCTCCCCAAACAGCACATGACGCAAAGAAAAAAAGAGGCGCAATGAGGTAGCTGTGTGAGTAAGATTAGCGACCCTAGTGGCCGACACAAACACCGGGCCCATCTAGGAGTGGCACTGCAGTGTCACGCAGGATGGCCCTTCCAAAAAACCCTCCCCAAACAGCACATGACGCAAAGAAAAAAAGAGGCGCAATGAGGTAGCTGTGTGAGTAAGATTAGCGACCCTAGTGGCCGACACAAACACCGGGCCCATCTAGGAGTGGCACTGCAGTGTCACGCAGGATGTCCCTTCCAAAAAACCCTCCCCAAACAGCACATGACGCAAAGAAAAAAAGAGGCGCAATGAGGTAGCTGTGTGAGTAAGATTAGCGACCCTAGTGGCCGACACAAACACCGGGCCCATCTAGGAGTGGCACTGCAGTGTCACGCAGGATGGCCCTTCCAAAAAACCCTCCCCAAACAGCACATGACGCAAAGAAAAAAAGAGGCGCAATGAGGTAGCTGTGTGAGTAAGATTAGCGACCCTAGTGGCCGACACAAACACCGGGCCCATCTAGGAGTGGCACTGCAGTGTCACGCAGGATGGCCCTTCCAAAAAACCCTCCCCAAACAGCACATGACGCAAAGAAAAAAAGAGGCGCAATGAGGTAGCTGTGTGAGTAAGATTATCGACCCTAGTGGCCGACACAAACACCGGGCCCATCTAGGAGTGGCACTGCAGTGTCACGCAGGATGTCCCTTCCAAAAAACCCTCCCCAAACAGCACATGACGCAAAGAAAAAAAGAGGCGCAATGAGGTAGCTGTGTGAGTAAGATTAGCGACCCTAGTGGCCGACACAAACACCGGGCCCATCTAGGAGTGGCACTGCAGTGTCACGCAGGATGTCCCTTCCAAAAAACCCTCCCCAAACAGCACATGACGCAAAGAAAAAAAGAGGCGCAATGAGGTAGCTGACTGTGTGAGTAAGATTAGCGACCCTAGTGGCCGACACAAACACCGGGCCCATCTAGGAGTGGCACTGCAGTGTCACGCAGGATGGCCCTTCCAAAAAAACCCTCCCCAATCAGCACATGATGCAAAGAAAAAGAAAAGAAAAAAGAGGTGCAAGATGGAATTGTCCTTGGGCCCTCCCACCCACCCTTATGTTGTATAAACAAAACAGGACATGCACACTTTAACCAACCCATCATTTCAGTGACAGGGTCTGCCACACGACTGTGACTGATATGACGGGTTGGTTTGGACCCCCCCCAAAAAAGAAGCAATTAATCTCTCCTTGCACAAACTGGCTCTACAGAGGCAAGATGTCCACCTCATCTTCACCCTCCGATATATCACCGTGTACATCCCCCTCCTCACAGATTATCAATTCGTCCCCACTGGAATCCACCATCTCAGCTCCCTGTGTACTTTGTGGAGGCAATTGCTGCTGGTCAATGTCTCCGCGGAGGAATTGATTATAATTCATTTTAATGAACATCATCTTCTCCACATTTTCTGGATGTAACCTCGTACGCCGATTGCTGACAAGGTGAGCGGCGGCACTAAACACTCTTTCGGAGTACACACTTGTGGGAGGGCAACTTAGGTAGAATAAAGCCAGTTTGTGCAAGGGCCTCCAAATTGCCTCTTTTTCCTGCCAGTATAAGTACGGACTGTGTGACGTGCCTACTTGGATGCGGTCACTCATATAATCCTCCACCATTCTATCAATGTTGAGAGAATCATATGCAGTGACAGTAGACGACATGTCCGTAATCGTTGTCAGGTCCTTCAGTCCGGACCAGATGTCAGCATCAGCAGTCGCTCCAGACTGCCCTGCATCACCGCCAGCGGGTGGGCTCGGAATTCTGAGCCTTTTCCTCGCACCCCCAGTTGCGGGAGAATGTGAAGGAGGAGATGTTGACAGGTCGCGTTCCGCTTGACTTGACAATTTTGTCACCAGCAGGTCTTTCAACCCCAGCAGACCTGTGTCTGCCGGAAAGAGAGATCCAAGGTAGGCTTTAAATCTAGGATCGAGCACGGTGGCCAAAATGTAGTGCTCTGATTTCAACAGATTGACCACCCGTGAATCCTTGTTAAGCGAATTAAGGGCTGCATCCACAAGTCCCACATGCCTAGCGGAATCGCTCCCTTTTAGCTCCTTCTTCAATGCCTCCAGCTTCTTCTGCAAAAGCCTGATGAGGGGAATGACCTGACTCAGGCTGGCAGTGTCTGAACTGACTTCACGTGTGGCAAGTTCAAAGGGCATCAGAACCTTGCACAACGTTGAAATCATTCTCCACTGCACTTGAGACAGGTGCATTCCACCTACTATATCGTGCTCAATTGTATAGGCTTGAATGGCCTTTTGCTGCTCCTCCAACCTCTGAAGCATATAGAGGGTTGAATTCCACCTCGTTACCACTTCTTGCTTCAGATGATGGCAGGGCAGGTTCAGTAGTTTTTGGTGGTGCTCCAGTTTTCTGTACGTGGTGCCTGTACGCCGAAAGTGTCCCGCAATTCTTCTGGCCACCGACAGCATCTCTTGCACGCCCCTGTCGTTTTTTAAAAAATTCTGCACCACCAAATTCAAGGTATGTGCAAAACATGGGACGTGCTGGAATTGGCCCAGATTTAATGCACACACAATATTGCTGGCGTTGTCCGATGCCACAAATCCACAGGAGAGTCCAATTGGGGTAAGCCATTCCGCGATGATCTTCCTCAGTTGCCGTAAGAGGTTTTCAGCTGTGTGCGTATTCTGGAAAGCGGTGATACAAAGCGTAGCCTGCCTAGGAAAGAGTTGGCGTTTGCGAGATGCTGCTACTGGTGCCGCCGCTGCTGTTCTTGCGGCGGGAGTCCATACATCTACCCAGTGGGCTGTCACAGTCATATAGTCCTGACCCTGCCCTGCTCCACTTGTCCACATGTCCGTGGTTAAGTGGACATTGGGTACAGCTGCATTTTTTAGGACACTGGTGACTCTTTTTCTGAGGTCTGTGTACATTTTCGGTATCGCCTGCCTAGAGAAATGGAACCTAGATGGTATTTGGTACCGGGGACACAGTACCTCCAACAAGTCTCTAGTTGGCTCTGCAGTAATGATGGATACCGGAACCACGTTTCTCACCACCCAGGATGCCAAGGCCTCAGTTATCCGCTTTGCAGTAGGATGACTGCTGTGATATTTCATCTTCCTCGCAAAGGACTGTTGAACAGTCAATTGCTTACTGGAAGTAGTACAAGTGGGCTTACGACTTCCCCTCTGGGATGACCATCGACTCCCAGCGGCAACAACAGCAGCGCCAGCAGCAGTAGGCGTTACACGCAAGGATGCATCGGAGGAATCCCAGGCAGGAGAGGACTCGTCAGAATTGCCAGTGACATGGCCTGCAGGACTATTGGCATTCCTGGGGAAGGAGGAAATTGACACTGAGGGAGTTGGTGGGGTGGTTTGCGTGAGCTTGGTTACAAGAGGAAGGGATTTACTGGTCAGTGGACTGCTTCCGCTGTCACCCAAAGTTTTTGAACTTGTCACTGACTTATTATGAATGCGCTGCAGGTGACGTATAAGGGAGGATGTTCCGAGGTGGTTAACGTCCTTACCCCTACTTATTACAGCTTGACAAAGGGAACACACGGCTTGACACCTGTTGTCCGCATTTCTGGTGAAATACCTCCACACCGAAGGGCTGATTTTTTTGGTATTTTCACCTGGCATGTCAACGGCCATATTCCTCCCACGGACAACAGGTGTCTCCCCGGGTGCCTGACTTAAACAAACCACCTCACCATCAGAATCCTCCTGGTCAATTTCCTCCCCAGCGCCAGCAACACCCATATCCTCCTCATCCTGGTGTACTTCAACACTGACATCTTCAATCTGACTATCAGGAACTGGACTGCGGGTGCTCCTTCCAGCACTTGCAGGGGGCGTGCAAATGGTGGAAGGCGCATGCTCTTCACGTCCAGTGTTGGGAAGGTCAGGCATCGCAACCGACACAATTGGACTCTCCTTGTGGATTTGGGATTTCAAAGAACGCACAGTTCTTTGCGGTGCTTTTGCCAGCTTGAGTCTTTTCAGTTTTCTAGCGAGAGGCTGAGTGCTTCCATCCTCATGTGAAGCTGAACCACTAGCCATGAACATAGGCCAGGGCCTCAGCCGTTCCTTGCCACTCCGTGTGGTAAATGGCATATTGGCAAGTTTACGCTTCTCCTCCGACAATTTTATTTTAGGTTTTGGAGTCCTTTTTTTACTGATATTTGGTGTTTTGGTTTTGACATGCTCTGTACTATGCCATTGGGCATCGGCCTTGGCAGACGACGTTGCTGGCATTTCATCGTCTCGGCCATGACTAGTGGCAGCAGCTTCAGCACGAGGTGGAAGTGGATCTTGATCTTTCCCTAATTTTGGAACCTCAACATTTTTGTTCTCCATATTTTAATAGGCACAACTAAAAGGCACCTCAGGTAAACAATGGAGATGGATGGATTGGATACTAGTATACAATTATGGACGGGCTGCCGAGTGCCGACACAGAGGTAGCCACAGCCGTGAACTACCGCACTGTACTGTGTCTGCTGCTAATATATAGACTGGTTGATAAAGAGATAGTATACTCGTAACTAGTATGTATGTATAAAGAAAGAAAAAAAAAACACGGTTAGGTGGTATATACAATTATGGACGGGCTGCCGAGTGCCGACACAGAGGTAGCCACAGCCGTGAACTACCGCACTGTACTGTGTCTGCTGCTAATATATAGACTGGTTGATAAAGAGATAGTATACTCGTAACTAGTATGTATGTATAAAGAAAGAAAAAAAAACCACGGTTAGGTGGTATATACAATTATGGACGGGCTGCCGAGTGCCGACACAGAGGTAGCCACAGCCGTGAACTACCGCACTGTACTGTGTCTGCTGCTAATATATAGACTGGTTGATAAAGAGATAGTATACTCGTAACTAGTATGTATGTATAAAGAAAGAAAAAAAACCCACGGTTAGGTGGTATATACAATTATGGACGGGCTGCCGAGTGCCGACACAGAGGTAGCCACAGCCGTGAACTACCACACTGTACTGTGTCTGCTGCTAATATATAGACTGGTTGATAAAGAGATAGTATACTCGTAACTAGTATGTATGTATAAAGAAAGAAAAAAAAACCACGGTTAGGTGGTATATACAATTATGGACGGGCTGCCGAGTGCCGACACAGAGGTAGCCACAGCCGTGAACTACCGCACTGTACTGTGTCTGCTGCTAATATATAGACTGGTTGATAAAGAGATAGTATACTCGTAACTAGTATGTATGTATAAAGAAAGAAAAAAAAACCACGGTTAGGTGGTATATACAATTATGGACGGGCTGCCGAGTGCCGACACAGAGGTAGCCACAGCCGTGAACTACCGCACTGTACTGTGTCTGCTGCTAATATAGACTGGTTGATAAAGAGATAGTATACTCGTAACTAGTATGTATGTATAAAGAAAGAAAAAAAACCCACGGTTAGGTGGTATATACAATTATGGACGGGCTGCCGAGTGCCGACACAGAGGTAGCCACAGCCGTGAACTACCGCACTGTACTGTGTCTGCTGCTAATATATAGACTGGTTGATAAAGAGATAGTATACTCGTAACTAGTATGTATGTATAAAGAAAGAAAAAAAAACCACGGTTAGGTGGTATATACAATTATGGACGGGCTGCCGAGTGCCGACACAGAGGTAGCCACAGCCGTGAACTACCGCACTGTACTGTGTCTGCTGCTAATATATAGACTGGTTGATAAAGAGATAGTATACTCGTAACTAGTATGTATGTATAAAGAAAGAAAAAAAAACCACGGTTAGGTGGTATATACATTTATGGACGGGCTGCCGAGTGCCGACACAGAGGTAGCCACAGCCGTGAACTACCGCACTGTACTGTGTCTGCTGCTAATATATAGACTGGTTGATAAAGAGATAGTATACTCGTAACTAGTATGTATGTATAAAGAAAGAAAAAAAACCCACGGTTAGGTGGTATATACAATTATGGACGGGCTGCCGAGTGCCGACACAGAGGTAGCCACAGCCGTGAACTACCGCACTGTACTGTGTCTGCTGCTAATATATAGACTGGTTGATAAAGAGATAGTATACTCGTAACTAGTATGTATGTATAAAGAAAGAAAAAAAAACCACGGTTAGGTGGTATATACAATTATGGACGGGCTGCCGAGTGCCGACACAGAGGTAGCCACAGCCGTGAACTACCGCACTGTACTGTGTCTGCTGCTAATATAGACTGGTTGATAAAGAGATAGTATACTCGTAACTAGTATGTATGTATAAAGAAAGAAAAAAAAACCACGGTTAGGTGGTATATACAATTATGGACGGGCTGCCGAGTGCCGACACAGAGGTAGCCACAGCCGTGAACTACCGCACTGTACTGTGTCTGCTGCTAATATATAGACTGGTTGATAAAGAGATAGTATACTCGTAACTAGTATGTATGTATAAAGAAAGAAAAAAAAACCACGGTTAGGTGGTATATACAATTATGGACGGGCTGCCGAGTGCCGACACAGAGGTAGCCACAGCCGTGAACTACCGCACTGTACTGTGTCTGCTGCTAATATATAGACTGGTTGATAAAGAGATAGTATACTCGTAACTAGTATGTATGTATAAAGAAAAAAAAAAAACCACGGTTAGGTGGTATATACAATTATGGACGGGCTGCCGAGTGCCGACACAGAGGTAGCCACAGCCGTGAACTACCGCACTGTACTGTGTCTGCTGCTAATATAGACTGGTTGATAAAGAGATAGTATACTACTAATATTATATACTGGTGGTCAGGTCACTGGTCACTAGTCACACTGGCAGTGGCACTCCTGCAGCAAAAGTGTGCACTGTTTAATTTTAATATAATATTATGTACTCCTGGCTCCTGCTATAACCTATAACTGGCACTGCAGTAGTGCTCCCCAGTCTCCCCCACAATTATAAGCTGTGTGAGCTGAGCAGTCAGACAGATATATAATATATATAGATGATGCAGCACACTGGCCTGAGCCTGAGCAGTGCACACAGATATGGTATGTGACTGACTGAGTCACTGTGTGTATCGCTTTTTTCAGGCAGAGAACGGATATATTAAATAAACTGCACTGTGTGTCTGGTGGTCACTCACTATATAATATATTATGTACTCCTGGCTCCTGCTATAACCTATAACTGGCACTGCAGTAGTGCTCCCCAGTCTCCCCCACAATTATAAGCTGTGTGAGCTGAGCAGTCAGACAGATATATATAATATTATTTATATATAGATAATAGATGATGCAGCACACTGGCCTGAGCCTGAGCAGTGCACACAGATATGGTATGTGACTGAGTCACTGTGTGCTGTGTATCGCTTTTTTCAGGCAGAGAACGGATTATAAATAAAAGTGGTGGTCACTGGTCACTATCAGCAAAACTCTGCACTGTACACTACTGAGTACTCCTAATGCTCCCCAAAATTAGTAAATCAAGTGTCTAAACGGAGAGGACGCCAGCCACGTCCTCTCCCTATCAATCTCAATGCACGTGTGAAAATGGCGGCGACGCGCGGCTCCTTATATAGAATCCGAGTCTCGCGATAGAATCCGAGCCTCGCGAGAATCCGACAGCGTCATGATGACGTTCGGGCGCGCTCGGGTTAACCGAGCAAGGCGGGAAGATCCGAGTCGCTCGGACCCGTGAAAAAAAACAAGAAGTTCTGGCGGGTTCGGATTCAGAGAAACCGAACCCGCTCATCTCTAGTAATGACGCCATAGGTTTAGGGAGCGGGGACGGCACAGGGCGCACGTCATCACTCTTACGGAGCTGTCGGAGCTGCAAAAATGAGCTGTTACGTTATCCTTAACACTTTCACCAAGGGCCACTGGAAGCGAAGGGAGCACTCCGGAACTACTACCAGTTGGAAGAAGACATCCATTTTCGGTGTTTGCTGAATACGTGGGTTTGGGGTGAGCACACTGGGCCCCTAATAATAAATGGACCCAGTTCTTAATACATGGGAAAACGAGAGTTTCCACACGTGTATCGGGACCATAAGGGCAGGGGTGGTTTAAGAGAGGAGAAGGCCCATGTGCCGGCCCACTCGTCTCTGGCACCGCAGTAGACTCTGGCTTTGTGCCGAAGTCTACGGCATATGCATGGGTCTCCAAGAACATGGCGCTCGCTCTATGGGGGTAATTCAGAGTTGATCGCAGCAGCAAATTTGTTAGTAGTTGGGCAAAACCATGGAGGTCATTCCGAGTTGATCGCTTGCTAGCTACTTTTTGCAGCGCTGCGATCAGATAGTTGCCGCCTATAAGGGAGTGTATTTTAGCTGTGCAAGTGTGCGATCGCATGTGCAGCCGAGCAGTACAAAAAAGTTTTGTGCAGTTTCTGAGTTGCCCAGAACTTACTCAGCCGCTGCGATCACTAATCACTTCAGCCTGTCCGGGGCCGGAATTGAGGTCAGACACCCGCCCTGGAAACGCTTGGACACGCCTGCATTTTTCCAACCACTCCCAGAAAACCCACCCACAAACACCTTCTTCCTGTCAATCTCTTTGCAATTGGCTGTGCGAATGGATTCTTTGTTAAATCCATCGCACAGCAACGATCCGCTTTGTACCCGTACGACGCACCTGCGCATTGCGGTGCATATGCATGCGCAGTTCTGACCTGATCACAGCGTGCGATCGGGTCTGAATGATCCCCATGGTTTTGTCCAACTGCTAACAAATTTGCTGCTGCGATCAACTCTGAATGACCCCCTATGGTGGTCATTCCGAGTTGTTCGCTCGTTGCCGATTTTCGCTATGCTGCGATTTGTTGCTAATTGCGCATGCGCATGGTGTGCAGCGCGCATGCACTAAGTTATTTAACACAAAACTTAGTAGATTTGCTGGTGTTCGAACGACGATTTTCAGTCGCACTGCTGATCGGTGAATGATTGACAGGAAAGGGGCGTTTCTGGGTGGTAACTGAGCGTTTTCCGGGAGTGTGCTAAAAAACGCAGGCGTGTCAGGGAAAAACTCGGGAGTGTCTGGAGAAACGGAGGAGTGGCTGGCCGAACGCAGGGCGTGTTTGTGATGTCAAACCAGGAACTAAACGGACCGAGCTGATCGCAATCTGTGAGTAGGTCTGGAGCTACTCAGAAACTGCAAAGAATTATTTAGTAGCAATTCTGCTAATCTTTCGTTCGCTATTCTGCTAAGCTAAAATACACTCCCAGAGGGCGGCGGCCTAGCGTGTGCAATGCTGCTAAAAGCAGCTAGCGAGCGATCAACTCGGAATGAGGTCCCATGTTCCTAGAGACATCTCTACTGCACATGTGCTAATCTCCAGACTGCGTAGGTCATGAATGTGGCCCGAAACAGCGTAAACTCGCCGTCTGGGCTTGCGGCACGCTTCTTCATGCAACACGCTGGCACGGAAGGGGTTACAGTTTTTTGTGGGAGGAACTTAAGGAAAACTGCCTGGATTGTGATTGGCTGGATTCTGTATAGGGGCTGGTCTGACATACATATAGTCTTCAGACTTAGGACATTCTGCCTCTTCCAGTTTTTTCCATGAGACTGATAAGTATACAGATTTCTATTACTTGTTTCATTTCCTTCTCATCTCATCTCCCCAGCTCTTTTCTCTCTTGTCTTTCCCTAATCTTCCTTCTATCTGCCCCTGTGTCTCTTCTTTTGCTGTCCTTTTCTAATTTTTTATAGTAATAGCATTTATTCACATACATGATCAACCCCGGCGCAGCGCGGCCCTCCCGCCCGGCTCATGGTCTCCAACGTGGCCCGGACAGGCCGGGGTAGGCCTGCTGCGCCGCAGTGCAGGAGTCCTAGTGCGTGCACGGCCGGGCTCGGCCGCCCGCCCGTGCACACGTCCATCCTCTCCCCACCGCTTGGGGGTAGGCCTGGCGCGCCGCAGTTCAGGAGACCTAGCGCGTGCGCGGCCGGGCTCGGCCGCCCGCCCGTGCACACTCTTCCACCCTTCTCTTTCTGTCTCCGTCCCCGCCGCTAGCTGCGGCTGGGGACGGAGCGCCGGGGGTCCGGGGGCAGCTGAGGTGGCTCGCCGACTCCGTCCCTGACCCACCGCTTTAGGTAGTTAATGGCCGCACGAGTCACGTGGGCCGGGACAGCGCTCCAGCCCTACCGCTCGGCAACTCCCTAACGCCAAGGGGGGCAACCCCCCCCCAGATATATATATGTGCTGTTTGGGGGACTAATGGTTAGGCACTTGGTTTTTTATATTTTGACATGGGTTTTATCCCTTACTAAGAAAAGAAAAGAAAAGAAAAAAAAAAAAGGTCAGGCCATGCTAAAACTCCCCAGCGTGGGGTTGCGCGGCAGCCGGACACGATGGGTCCGTGCGGCGCGCACGTGCTGTCACCCCTTTTGTCACCAGGGGGGCCCATATTAGGCCTGCCCCCGATGGTAAAGATTATCAAATGCAGGCCAGCGCCCGCCCGTACCCGGACGGCACGACGCGCCCTCCCTTCTGCTGCGCATGGCCTGTCGCCGCCGTCGGACCTTGCAGGGCCCGTCGGCAGGGGTCGCTCCGTGCCACGCCCGCCCGTGGGTCGTTCGCGCGGCGCTTAGTACTATAGGCAGCCGTGGCCGTGCGGACCCTGCCGGTCACGGGCAGGGGCCCCGGCTGCCGGTCACTCACCCCAGGCGGGTGGCGAGCGGTCTGCCCCCCCCCCCTTTCACTGTGTCCAGACTGCTTCTTTCTATGCTGCTGCGGACAGCCCTCCGTCGAACATTGTGCTGCCCCCCTTTCTAGCAGTGACTAGGCTCCGGTATCTCGTCCTTAGGCCAATGTTCGGGATCGGAGGAGGGCGAGGCGCAGGTGGTTATGGCAGGATTTATTACAGCGGGACGGCTACGCCGTTATGCCCGACAGTGCTGGATCTTCGGGATCCTTGCTCCCGACGGGTGGTTTGCGAACCTCCCGTGGGGCGCGCGACTTGTGTGTTGGGTCTGATCTTCGGCCGCCTTCACCGGCAGCTGCCCCCTTGGTGGACGCCACCGTTTTGTCCGCCATTCGTGCCGCTGTTGTGTCGGCAGTGGCTCCCTTGTTGTCCTCCGAGCCCGGTGGACTGGGGCTGCCCACTGTTGCTTTGTCGGATAACATTGTGCGATCTCTTACGCCACTCCTGTCCTCTGGGGCCACGGTCCCCCCGCCAGCCCCGCTCACAGCGCTGCGGGACCGGTGGGGGAGCATGGGAACAATGTCTCGCTTTTGTCTCACCAGCCGTGGACGTCGGGACAAATCTGGAGTCAGCCGGTTCAGCGTCTGCGGGACCGGTGGGGGAGCATGGGAACAAGGTCTTGCTTTTGTCTCACCAGCCGTGGACGTCGGGACAAATCTGGAGTCAGCCGGTGCATCCACCAGTCGTCCGGCGGTTGCAGGGACCGATGGAGGACTCTCTCGTGCAGGTTAGTCTTCATCGGACCCTGACTGGTCCCGGGGGAGCGCCGTTACTCCCCCGACGCGGATTTAGATCTAGTACTCAGTCCCGGTCCTCTAGCCGGGGCGCAGTACGCGTAGGGTTTCCAGCGAGCGCAGTATACACAGGCATAGGCATTGGGGCACAGACTCTTCCCTTGCCTCCACGTCCTTAGAGTGTGTGTCCTCCTCCTACGGCTTTGCACTGGTCAAGCGTCGCAAACGGCGCGAACATCGGTATTCCACCTCTTCCGCCTCGCACGTGTCGGTTGCGTCGGACACCGTTCACTGCGCCAACACGGCAGTGCACCGTGCTCTCCGGCCCTGGGTCCGGGAGCGGATCCGTAAGGGCCAATATGTCAATATTTTGCTCTTACTAGCGATGCTCGTATAGCCTTGCTTTCGGCTAAGCAAAAGGGCCGGGGCAGCAAGGACGCTTTGCGCTCCTACCCGACTTCAGTTAGGTACATGTTGATCTTTGCGGCGTGTTACTTACAGACGCGCCCGGATGAACACTTTAACATCGTGCGCCATCAGTTCCTTATACACGTGCTGCACCATAAGTATGAAGGGTCGGCTTGGCGACGTTACTGTGAGGACTTCTGGCGCAAAACTGCACGGGCGGAAGATCTATAACTTCGGTAAAAAGGATGTGGAATTGTGCTCGGAGCGGCCACAGGGTTCGGCCGGCGCTTAGGACTGTGGTACATCGGGACGTTGGGCTCAACGACCTGCTCTCGTTCTGCCGGCTTTCGAGGGGGTCCACCGAGCGCGGGGCATAGTTAATGCTTCGCTTTCAATACTGCCCAATACGGCTTGGGGCGGCGGCAGCGTTTTGTCCCCACTCCAGGGCACGGGGGTAATTCTGGCCCGCAGACCCGCGGCCCCAGGCGCTGGCCACAGCCCCCACCCCAATTAGACTACGGGCGCTCATACCCTGGCTGCGACGGTACCCGCAGCCGGTGGACGCCCTATTCTTACACTCTGGTTTTGCATCTGGTTTCCCCTTGCCGATGCATGGACTGGCGGGTCCCGGGGCTAGTACGAACTTGCGTTCGGCTCGGGAGTTTCCGGCTGTGCTCCGGCAGAAGGTTGCGGCTGCAGTGTCGTTGGGCTGGATGATGGCCTCTTCCGGGAAACCCCCCACCCCACCCTTACCTGATTGGTCTTGTCCCCTGTAGGCATAGTGTCCAGGAAGTCCGTGGGCGAATTTTGACTCATCCGTCTTTCCTGTCCTCTCGGATCATTGATTAATTAGGCTATCCCTATTAGCAGGTAGGGTCGTTTACCTATCTGAAAGTTAGACGCCATTCGGTCGTTTGGTCCGGGGTCGGTGATGTGTGAATTGGACATCGAGTCAGCGTTTCGCTCCTCCCGCTGCACCCTTTCGCCTTTCGATTTAGGGGTTTTCAACTGGATAATGGCTACTACATTTATCGCTGCCCCCCGTGGGGTTTTCTCTCTCTTGCGCATACTTCAAAAGGTGCAGTTCTTTCGTCCGCTGGGGTATGCAGCAGGGATGGGCGAGCGGGGTATTTCGTACTTCTTGGACGATTTTCTTTTATCGGCCCACCTGGCTCTGTTCGCTGCGTCGTCTTGCTGCAGAGGGCATTGGCAGGGTCCCCTGAGCCTCCTTGTTTACCTCGGGATTCAGATGATATGGTCGGTGGTCTCTGTAGGCTCCTTGGGGACAAGGTGTTGCGTCTTCACGATGATATCCTCTATGGGCTCGCCGTGGGCAAGCTTACTCTACAACAGGCTCACTCCTTCTTGGGCCTGTTTCTTTTTGCTTGCAACGTTACCCCCATGGGTAAGGATTTTCGGTAGGAACTTGGAACGGGCGACAGTTGGGATTAGACGCCCGCATCATTTTCTTGGTTTAGCACTCAAGGGATTTACGATTTGGGACGAATTTATAGTTCGTTTCACCACCTCCCTGGAAGCTTTTCACGTTCGCCTCTGGTGCTTGCGTTTCTGGCTGTTGCTGGATATTTTTTCCCATACTGGGAGCAGGTGGTCTGCTGGTGCGACAATTTGGCCGTGGGTTTTGCCATCATTAGGCAGGAGTCCACATTCTTGCCGGACTGCGGGTCTTCGCACAGATAGTCTTGCTATGCGGGGTTGAACGACATTACGTTGCGAGCCAAGCATGTCCCGGCCGAGCGCGATGAAATTGATGATACCCTTTCTCGCGGCAACTAGCAGTGGTTTAGGCAGTTGGCTCCTCCAGCTCTAATCCAAGGGGACTTCTGTCCTGCTTCTGTGTGCGGATTGGAGGATTTAGCCCACAGGTCTTTGGCTCCTGCAACTTGCGCAGATTATCTGACCCCTCACAAGGCAGATGGCCCATAGTTGCATTGGATTCGGGATGTCTGGGATGGTGGCAGAAGGCCGATCCCTGAACATCCGGGCAGCAGGCCCTCAGGGATGGTGGCAGAAGGCCGATCCCAGAACATCGGGGGCAGCAGGCCCTCCAACATTTAGGTTATTATTTCAATTATACTTTTGAGATATTTTATTTTCATGTGCTCTCCGCTTTCTGCTATGTGTGATTAATATGTCAACCGTCCCTTCGTTAGAGAGGGACTTTTTTCATCCCAGTTTAGATTTAATTGGCCTTCCTTTCAGTTCATAAAAGCCGTCGACGTACGCCCCGACGGTTTGGGGTGTAGGATTCAGCGCTCACGATACGAGGATACGGGGATACCATACGGGGATACGTGGTTCGCCTCTTCGTGGCGGCCTTTACGATGGCCTTCCACGGTGCGTTCAGGATGGATGAGCTGGTGTCCGTCTCTCGGACTTTTGCCTCGCCCATGCTGGCGGCCCACATCGTCGTATGCCCCGACGGTTCGTGGTGTCGGATTCAGCGCTCCAAGACTGACGTAGCCGGCTGGGGGTTCGAATGGGTCAGGCTCGTGCGCGGGGCATTTTGTCCGGTTGCCGCAGCCCAGGCTTATTCGTCCGTACGGCCTCCAACGCCCACCGGGTGGCTCGTCCATTGTGACGGTTCACCGTTGACCAGATATCAATTCCAGTCAGTTTTGGGACGTTGTCTTTGATACCTGGGTCTATCTCCGGCCGACTATGGGACTCACTCTTTCCGCATCGGCGCTGCGTTAGCAGCCGCTGCGGCGGGTTGGTCCGAAGTCGAAGTCCGGGCACTGGGTAGGTGGAGGTCTGGTGCAGTCAGACGCTGTATCAGGCTTTTTCCTCCCAGTGCGCCCCTTTGAGGACTAGCCGCTCGTCGCAGTTGCACTTTGCGATTGCGGGGGCCTTGAGGAATTTTTGTTTTATCGTTGGTTTTAATTACGGCTTTTGCCGGCTGACGAAGGTTTGCATTTTTGCCTCAAGTCAAATTGGGTGACCCCCCCCCCCCCCTCTGTTAGGGACGCAGGTTAGGTTACCCATTTTCAGGGGTAGGCGGCTAGACCCACGCTTTTATATAGCTTGTCGGCCGTAGCTTTGTGTTCTGTTTTATTTAGTTTGGGTTGAGTTTAGTTTTCTTCGTGTTATGCTTTGATTAGTGAGTGGAGTTTTCGGTTCAGGTGGCGGTGGCAGGTTGGTAACCTGGCAGTTGGCCGGTTTCTGAATGGTTATTTTAGTTTAACTTAAGGACTTTATTGTTAGTAAGTTCGGGTGAACTTTTAGGTATTTTTATAGTCTTAGTATTAATTTATGGGCACCACCGTACCTGGTGGCCCATATGATAGACCATAAACATGTGTGGATATCGGGGCCGGAGTCCCAATTTTTTACCCCATAGGGGCGGAGCGTACCTCCGTCCCTACAACTGTTGGCGGGCAGGGGTAGTGGCAGAAGGTCGACCCCTAGCCTTGGATTTTGGAATTCCGATGTCTGGGATGGAGGCAGGAGGCCGATCCCGGAACATCTGGGGCAGGAGGCCCCCTCACACATATGTTTTTATTGCTCGGGATGGAGGCAGCAGGCCGATCCCGGAACATCTGGGGCAGAAGGCCCCCTCACACACATGTTTCTTGCTCTATTTTGTCATATAATTTTGGATCACCCTTATTAAGTTGTTTATCATGCTTAACTGTTCTTCTCCCCGCCACATTAGTTAGAGAGGGAAGTCTGCATTTTTAGTTTTAGTAGGCCTTCCTCTCAGTCAAAATAAAAAGCTGACCCTTTTCACGCCAATTACGGTTGTTGTGTCTTTATTTACTAGGATAAGTGTGCTTGAGTGGCGTGCGGATGCATCTGACGTGTGAAGTTTACGGAAAATGACAGCTGCGCCATTTTCCCAGGGATTACTGTCTGCAGTGGCAGCTGACATGGAACTCTGGACAGGAAAGTATAATTATGTAGGTGCAGGGTGTGCAGTGTGGGCCAACCCCTGGAGCCAGGAACCTGTGTGCACACACACCCTGAACACATTACAGATACACCAATGCAGAAGAGACAACGAAATAGGCCCCTAGGTGAGAACGACTGTGAACGCTATCCTGAAGGAATTTGGTAATTGATGCATTTTAGGTTTGTCATCTCTATATTTACTGACTGTATCTTGCTCAGTGTATTAACCTGGAGCTTCTCCTCATCGAGCTGAATTTATGTCCGTGCTTCAGTTAATCCGTAATGGGTCAGTGTGTTGTACCGTTATCCCTAAAGCGACAATCTAATTACTGAACAAACAGACAATATTTTCAGTTGTTCTTATTGTCTCTAAGTCAATAAAAGTAATCTCCACTGAAGGTCAAGTTGCCGTATCATGTACACGGGGCCCAACCAATCAAACGCAGAGTAGAAATCATTTATAATGACGGAGATAGAAAAATCAATGCATCCAGTATTGGGTGCATAAAACAGTGTAAATAATACGTAAATATGGAAAATATCACTGATCAATCAGCATGATTTCCAATAACATATTGTAGCTACAACGATTTGGGTGTATTTCTGGGTGCTTACCATTGGCGACTGCTGCCTGTGGCCTGCAGCGCAGACCACACATAGAAGTAGGGTCGGCTCTGCCATTAGGCAGCCGGCCTCTGGAGGGCGCCACTGAATTCATCAATCAAAAAAACTGAAGGCTGTCTCTATATACGACCTCCTCCTTTTACACTTTGCTGGCTACTGCGGCGGGTCTAATCAGGTGCAGCCGCCGCTATCAGACTGTACCATATAGTGTCTCAGCGCTTCCTCTGTGCTGACACCTGTAACCAATAGCGGTTCTTGCCACGGGCAAGCAGGCTTTTTGCCCGGGGCGCCACTGTCCCCAGGGCACCGCCGTCGTGGCAAGAGCCGCTACTGATCTCTGATCCCCTCTCCCCGGCTGCAACAGGCACCGTGGGTTGTGTGGGCAGCCGCTGCAGCCTGCGTCGCTGACTGATGCTAGAGGTCATATTTGACCTCTAGTGACAGTGCGGCGCTGCTATGGGAGAGACGTCATGACGTCTCTCCCATAGAGAGGAGCCGGCGTCCGGACACGGAGGGCAGCGCAGCAGCGGTCCGGAAACAGGAGCGGGGCTGGTAAGTATTGTTAAATCTGTTACTTATATTTCAAGTATTGTGTCATTTTTTTTTTTAAAATTGTGTGTGTTTGTAAGGGGCACAGCTACAGGGGGCAGAACTACTGGGGGCACAGCTACTGGGGGCACAACTACAGGGGGCACAGCTACTGGGGGCACAACTACTGGGGGCACAGCTACAAGGGGCAAATCTACTGGGGGCACAGCTACAAGGGGCAAATCTACTGGGGGCACAGCTACAGGGGGCACTGCTACAGGGGGGCAAAGCTACTGGGGGCACAAGTACAGGGGAATAACTGTGGCCACGCTCCTATTTTTGACCGCGTGCCTTTTACCAGGGGGGAAGGAGGCACAGGAAACTTTCACCCTGGGCGCCACAAGGTCTAGAACCGGCCCTGCCTCAAGTCACGTTAAGGCACATAGGAGGCGGATGTAACTATGGCTCCCGAGGGGCACCCCCATGGCCGCTCCTCATATCCCTGATGCACCTCCTCCAGGCCCCTGGATCTCGGCTCTGCAGCAGCAAGCAGCACCTGACTACATGTCTGCACCCGCAGCGTCGCTGTAATGCTGCTGCCGCCTGCAAGAGGAATCCTGCCAATGCCGAGGGAAAACAAGGAAACCGCTTAAGGTAAGTAACCCATGGGGGTTCTGCGGGACCACAGGCAGTACAGATCTTACAGCCCGATGGGTGGTTTGCACTTGTAAACAGCATAATAGGGAAAACACGGACACTGGCGCACAATACAGTACATATGGAGGAGGGGGTCAGTAATGCATACCTCCTAACTAACCCCCTCCGATTTTGGCGGGACAGTCCTGTTTTTCTGGGACTGTCCCACTGTCCCACCCGCGGGTCGCAGTGTCCCGCGGTGGGGGGGAGGAAGGGGACAGTTTTGGTGAATAGACACTGTCTGTTCACTGAGAGAGGGATAGGGGGCATGTCAGCTGCTCACAGAGCTCTGGGTATGCCCCCAAAGCAGCAAAAATGGGGGCATGGCCTGCGATCACGGCACCCTCTGCGAGGCAACGCCCCTATATGTGTGGCCACATCCCCTAATTTCTAAAGTTGGAAGGTATGAGCAACGAACATACAGATGGGGGGAGGGTGTAACACAATAAGGAGCATACATACAGAGCCGGATTAAGGGGGGTGCCCCGGGGGTCAGTACCCCGGGCCCCCCTGTTTTAAGGGGCCCCCCGGCCGAAGCTCTGCACCGATCTACAGGTTGCCGGGGCAGGAGGGATCCACGCTGTGCATGCGGCTTCCTCACCCCTCCTCTCGGGCAGCACGGTCGGGGACTGAGTCAAGCAATCTCCAGCCTTCGCTGCTGCCAGGAGAGATGCTGCTGGCGGCAGAGGCTGGAGATTGCTTGACTCAGTCCCCGACCGTGCTGTCCGAGAGGAGGGGGGAGGATGCCGCATGCACAGCCGCCCTCCGCCCCCGGCAGCGTGGATCCCTCATACCCCGGCAGCCTGGTGTCTTCTCTTCTCCCCCTGCTGCAGCACGGCTCCCGTTGCCTGTGACCGCGGGAGGTTGAGCAGCGGGGGGGGGGGGGGGGAGGTGTAACTGTGGGGGCTGGTGGTTCACTGGGGGGCCCTGCTGTCTTTGGTGCCCCGGGCCCCCCTAGGGCTTAATCCGGCCCTGCATACATATATATGTATGAATGTATACACATACAATTAAATATCCCCACCAGACCCCATATGTACAGTATATTACATACAACATTACAGGTATGTTTATGTGTTGTCCGCCTCGCCTACATGCGTTGATTTTCGATTACGACTTTCCAGGGCCCAGGTATTTATCTCGGCGGACAGTGAGGATATAAAAGTACTTGTCACCGGCGGGGTTAGTGCCTTGTGGGCGTCAGTGGCGACGTTCTGCCACTAGATGTCACAATGTTTAAAGCCCTCTGTTCCATGCTAATTACCACACATGGGAATATGGCACCAACCGGGAAGAGGGACCAGCTTCCAGCAGCAGGACAGGCAGGAATTGGCTGCCCCCCCCCCACGCTCCTGTGGAGTGTGCCGACTTCACATTTTTTTATTTTTGAAATTACATTATTTTTAGGCCACGCCCTCCATTCTATTACTGGGGCCCCGCGTGGCTCTCTACGCCCCTGGGCATGTGTCATAATGACAAGCCTCTCAGCTCACAGTGGACGTTACATAAGCAATTTGCGTGGCTTGGTACAATAGTTTATATTGTTGTGTCTAAGCTGCATTCGGCTGTATGACACTGTTATACTGACGAATGATATGCCAGGATTGACGCTGTGCGTTCTTGCAGCAGTCTGTGATCAGATAGCCGCCGCCCAGGGAGAGTGAAAACCCGCCCCGTGCAAGTGTGTGAATGCATGCGTATGGCGTGCAAAAATTTTACCACACAGCGGACATCTGCAAATCCGTTTGCAACTCACTCACCATCGAATGTTATTACCGCTGTGTGCAGTGTGTGCGCAGCTCAGGACTTACTCCTACAGTGCGATACAAACAGACTGAACGGGGCCGGAGCTGACGTCACACACCCTACCTGAAAACACTTGGGAACGCCTGCATTTTTCCTGACACTCCCAGAAAATGGACAGTTACCACCCACACACGTCCGCTTCATGTCAATCACCTTGCGAACAGCCATGTGACTGAAATTTTTGCACCATCCTGTCGCTGTTTGGTGACATGCCTGCGCATTGCGGTGCATACGTATGCGCAGTCATTCAATAATCGCCCGCTGTGCGATTTTCGCATAACGGCGATCAGGTCTGAATCGGCCCCAAAGAGTGATAAATGGCCAGCCAATCAGCTTCCTAGCTGCCAGACTGTGTTTGAAAAATAACAATGGCACTGCATCTTGCCCCCCTCACGGCCCGTTCTCGTCCTGTATTTGCACATGTATGCAGCCCTGTGGGGCTGTGAACATATTTGTGCCAGTGCCAGCTGCCGTAACTCATAGGGGTAAAAACACCGCCTGCAATTGGATTAACCCCATAGTTACTCAGTAATAATAGAACAAATGAGATTAATAAGATAAGAGTTGATAAAATTATATATAATAAACCAAACACTTCATTTTTGACACATGCATACTGCATAAACTGGAAGTCATGTCATATTAATGAGCTGTGTTACTGCATTGAATCCCAGCCAATTTAAAATGGAATCCAATTAAATGTGAAGGCATTAAAGATGGAGAATTAAAGTCATACATTACACCAGCAGGTCCCCACGCACTGCCCCTGTACCGCCATCAATTATTCATTTATGATTGGGTTGTGGCTCCACCGGCTTCCAGTGTATCATGATAATTCCAGAAGCTTTCTATCCATAAACACATTTACTGCAGCCATCTGACGGAGCTACAATACATTTACAGGCTGATAAAATGGGCGGGAACAATTTCTAAATACATATAGGGAAGGATGACACATTTCTCAGTGGTTTCTCGGCTCAGTACTGAACTCATGTCAGTCACCACCCATTTATATCTTTGGGCCTGATTCAGCGGTGCCTCAGTGCTCACGTCAGTTGAGCAATTTACCTTTGTACTGCGCACAGGTTAGTGTCGCACTGTGCAGTGATAGATTAGCGACAGTAATCACAGTAAGGATTTATGTGAGTGGCAGGTAGTGAGTGTTTGTGGGAGAAAATTGTGCAGCACCATCCAGCCGGGACTCACAGCCTGAATTACTGATAAGTCTCTGCAAGGAGGCAATTCACAATGGATGTAGTAAGCATGCCGGCAGTCAGGATCCTCAAAATGCCACAATTTCAGGTTAGGATTAGGCTGCGGGGGAGAGGGTTAGGGTTAGGCTGCAGGAGGGGTGTTTTAGAGTGAGGCTGTAGGTGGGGAGGGTTAGGCTGCGTGAGGGGAGGTTAGGGTTAGGCTGAGGCAGGGGTGGGTTAAAGTTAGACTGCGGGAGGGGTGGGTTAGGGATAGGCTGCGGGAGGGGCGGTTAGGGTTAGGCTACTAGAGGGAAGGGTTAGGGTTAGGCTGCGGGAGGGGTGGGTTAGGGATAGGCTGCGGGAGGGGTGGGTTAGGGATAGGCTGCGAGAGGGGCGGTTAGGGTTAGGCTACTGGAGGGGAAGGTTAGGGTTAAGCTGCAGGAGGGGAGGGTTAGGCTGCAGTAGGGCAGGGTTATGTTAAGGCTGTGGGAGGAGAGGGTTAAGGTTAGGCTGCGGAAGGGGTGGTTAGGGTTAGGCTGTGGCAGGGGTGGTTTAGAGTTAGGCCGCTAGAGGGGAGAGTTAGGGTTAGGCTGCAGTAGGGGAGGGTTTAGGGTTATGTTTAGGCTGTGGGAAGAGAGGATTAGGGTTAGACTGCAGGAGAAGTGTGTTAGGGTTAGGCTGCAGGAGGGGTGGTTTAAAGTTAGGCTGCTGGAGGGGTGGTTAGGGTTAAGCTGTGTGGGGGAGGTTAGGGTTAGGCTGTGGGTGGGGTGGTTAGGGTTAGGCTGTGTGTGGGGGGGGGGGTTAGGGTTAGGCTGCGGGTGGGGTGGTTAGGGTTAGGCTGTGTGGGGGGCAGGTTAGGGTTAGGCTGCGGGTGGGGTGGTTAGGGTTAGGCTGTGTGGGGGGGGGGGGTTAGGGTTAGGCTGCGGGTGGGGTGGTTAGGGTTAGGCTGTGTGGGGGGCAGGTTAGGGTTAGGCTGCGGGTGGGGTGGTTAGGGTTAGGCTGTGTGTAGGGTTAGGCTGTAGGAGGGGAGGTTAAGTTTAGGCTGCGGGAGAAGTGTGTTAGGGTAAGGCTGCGGGAAGGGTGGTTTAAAGTTAGGCTGCTGGAGTGGTGGTTAGGGTTAGGCTGCGGGATGGGTGGGTTAGGGTTAGACTGTGTTGGGGGGAGGTTAGGGTTAGGCTGCGGGTGGGGTGGTTAGGGTTAGGCTGTGTGTAGGGTTAGGCTGCAGGAGGGGAGGTTAGATTTAGGCTGCGGGAGTGGCGATTAGGGTTAGGCTGTGGCAGGGGTGGGTCAGGGTTTGGCTTGGGGTTAGCCTTAGAATACTTCCCAAATATTGCCAACATTTGCACCGTCAAGATCCTGCAGCATTCTGACTGTGGGGATTCTGACCGTTAGAATTCTGTATACAACCCATTTACAGTGTTTGTCAAGCAAGAAATTCTGGTTGTACCAGGCTATGAAACATAGATACGGGAAACGCGGTCTGTCTCCAGAGTGACTCTGTCTAATTGTAGAGCTTATTATATAGCAGTGAGTGATCACCTGTCACTAATTTGTACAGTCCCAGAATCTAAACATTTGTCACTGAAAACTTTTTTCCCCCCATCAAAATCCCAGTAACACAGCTCCAACGTGGGTCAGACCCTAATCTGCGCCATTCACACTGTACACAGGTGCAGTGCTGGTGCTTGCCGTACAATGCTATGCCGCCGCCCACTGGGAGTGTATTTTAGCTTAGCAGAAGTGCGAACGTTTTTATCGCAGAGTGGCTGCAAAAATTTTTTGTGTAGGTTCAGAGTAGCTCAAAACCTACTCAGCGCTTGCGATCACTTCAGACTGTTCAGTTCCGGATTTGACGTCACACACCCGCCCAGCGTTCGCCTAGCCACGCCTGCGTTTTCCCTGGCACGCCTGCGTTTTTCCAAACACTCCCTGAAAACGGTCAGTTGCCACCCAGAAACGCCCACTTCCTGTCAATCACTCTGCGGCAACCAGTGCGACTGAAATGCATCGCTAGACCCTGTGCAAAACTGCATCGTTCGTTGTGCCCGTACATCGCGCGTGCGCATTGCGCCGCATACACAGAACTGCTGTTTTTTAGCCTGATCGTTGCGCTGCGAACAAATGCAGCTAGCGATCAACTCGGAATGACCACCTATATCATCTTCTTGCGCCGGGTGAGCAGCTTTCATCATGCTGTTAATGGTAAGGGAGCCCGGAGTACTGATATGTCTCTATGTGGAGAGCAATTCACTATACTGTCTGTCCTTTAATCAGTACAGAAAATTGGCAGAGTTTGCCAAGCAAGAAATTCTGGTTGTACCAGGCCATGAAGCATACTATAGATGTGGGAAACGCTGTCTGTCTCCAGAATGACTCTGTCTAATTCTTGTAGAGGTTATTACATAGCAGTGAGTTACCACCTGTCTAATCTCTGCAGTCCCAGGATCTAAAGATTTGTCACCGAAAACTTTTGTTTCTGTACAGTATGTGCGATTCTTGCCATCCTTACACTGTGGCTGGAATCTGGATTCAGAGTTGCACACAAACTGCAGTGTACGCACAAAGGGCCTAACTCAGACCTGCGATCAGATAGTCGCCGCCCATAGGGGAGTGTATTTTCGCTGTGCAAATGTGCGAACGCATGTGTAGTAGAGCTGTACAAACAGATTTTGTGCAGTCTCTGCGCAGCCCAGGACTTACTCAGCCGCTGCGATCACTTCAGCCTGTCCGGGACTGGAATTGACGCCAGGAACCCTCCCTGCAAACCCATGGACACGCCTGCGTTTTTCCAGACACTCCCTGAAAACGGTCAGTTGACACCCACAAACGCCTTCTTCCTGTCAATCTCCTTCCGATCGTCCGTGCGAATGGATCCGTCGCACAAACCCATTGCTGAGCGGCGATCCTGTGTGACGCGCCTGTGCATTTGCGCAGTTCGGACCTGATCGCAGCCATACACAAAACGCTAGCGAGCGATCAGGTCTGAATTACCCCCAAAGTGTACGCACAGAGCGGACTGGTAGTATCAGAATTCTAGAGGCAAAGCAATGGGCAATCTTTTGCGGTGACTGGGAGGTGACCTGAAACCAGGGCCGTTTCTAGACAATTTGGCTCCCAGTGCGAGATTTCAAAATGTGGCCCCCCCCCCCTCCCCCCCATTGCTATAAAAAAAAATTGCGTGTTCCCCCCCATATAGCTATAAAAAGAAAAAGCATGCGCGCGCCAAGGGCGCGCGCGCTCCCGACAAGGGTATGTGGCCTGATTAAAATGGGCGTGGTCTCATTAAAGTGGGCGTGGACTCGTCTGATATCATCACGCCCACCACAGGAAAATAAAAATAAAAATAAAAAAAGTCCCCATTTTACACATTGCGGCAGGCAGGTGTCCCCATTTTACACAGCGCGGCAGGCAGGTGTCCCCATTTTACACAGCGTGGCAGGCAGTTGTCCCCATTTTACACAGCGCGGCAGGCAGGTGTCCCCATTTTACACAGCGCGGCAGGCAGGTGTCCCCATTTTACACAGCGCGGCAGGCAGGTGTCCCCATTTTGCACAGCGCGGCAGGCACGTGCCCCTATTTTACACAGCACGGCAGGCAGGTGTCCCCATTTTATACAGTGCGGCAGGCAGGTATCCCCATTTTACACAGTACGGCAGGCAGATATCCCCATTTTACACAGTACGCAGGCAGGTGCCCCCATTTTACAAAGTACGGCAGGCAGGTATCCCCATTTTACACAGTACGGCAGGCAGATATCCCCATTTTACACAGTGCGCAGGCAGGTGCTCCCATTTTACACAGCACGGCAGGCAGGTGCCCCCATTTTACACAGTGCGGCAGGCAGGTATCCCCATTTTACACAGTGCGGCAGGCAGGTATCCCCATTTTACACAGTACGCAGGCAGGTGCCCCCATTTTACACAGCACGGCAGGCAGGTGTCCCCATTTTACACAGTGCGGCAGGCAGGTATCCCCATTTTACACAGTGCGGCAGGCAGGTATCCCCATTTTACACAGTACGCAGGCAGGTGCACCCATTTTACACAGCATGGCAGGCAAGTATCCCCATTTTACACAGTGCGGCAGGCAGGTATCCCCATTTTACACAGTACGCAGGCAGGTGCCCCCATTTTACAAAGTGCGGCAGGCAGGTATCCCCATTTTACACAGTGCGGCAGGCAGGTGTCAAGTGGGGGGGGGGAAGGAAGGGGGGGGAGAGAGAGAGATAGAGATAATACTTACATCTTCCCGCTCTTCGGGTCCGGCCGCCTCACGTCCCTCGCGCCGGCCGCCTCCTCCTTCCAGGCTTATCTCCTCTCCTCCCTCTTCCCGAGCGCTCCTGCTCAGGGAAGGGAATTTCGCGGAATGACGCGTTTGGTCGTGACGTCACGACGCAAACGCGTCATTCCGCGAAACTCCGCCCCCCGAGCAGGAGCGCTCGGGAAGAGGGAGGAGAGGAGATAAGGACACACAAAGTGCCGCGGCGGGCGCCCTGTGCGGTTGCACGGCTCGCCCGCCGCTAGAAACGGCACTGCCTGAAACAAACATAAAAAATTCAGTGGGTATGCACTTACCAATCGTTAGACCAAGTATGGATCCGGCTTAACACTCCTCACTTCACAGTCAGAGGGATTTTGTATCGTAGGGGGATCATTTTAACAATGCACAACATCACCAAAACGTACTATAACAGCACGCCACTAGTGGAGCACAAAAGGGGGGTACACACGGAGAGATCCGTGCTTAAAATCTAAGCAATGTGACTAGATTGCTTAGAAGTTAAGCATGGATCTCTCCGTGTGTATGCCCCCCAGCGATAGCGATGCGCGGCCCCGCGCGTCGCTATCGCCAATGCTAGTTTGAGCCTGCATGCAAGCTCAATCTATCAGGTCGCTCACTTCAGCGCTGCGTGAAGTGAACGGCCCCCCGCCCCCCCACCCCTCTCGCTCAGCACACATCGCGCTGAGTGCTGAGCGGGGGGAGAGATGTGTGCTGAGCGGTCTGTGATAGATCGCTCAGCACACATCTCTCGGTGTGCACCCCCCTTTAGAGAAAAGGTTAGAGGGGCCGCTGACCACGCACTGGGGAGGGTGAATGAACTGTATGGCAGGACTGCACAAACGCTCTTTACGTTCTGTATTACCCTCGTATTACTATCTTTTATTTATTCACCTCAAGAGCACTTATACATGCACCCAAGATTATTTAGGTAACAGCACAATGACTCAGTGGTTAGTATTGCTGCTCCACAGCACTAGCAAGGGCAAATACAGAATTTCCATGGCAAAGTTTGCAAATGCTTGGTTTTTGGGGGTGATTCAGATCTGATCGTAGATGTGCTAAATTTAGCACATCTACGATCAGTTTCTCAGACATGCGGGGGAACGCCCAGCAGGGGCTAGTCCGCCCCGCATGTCTGGCTCTCCCTTCCCCCGCACAGGTGCGAAAGCATCGCATGGCGGCAATGCTTTTGCACCCACCGAGTAGCTCCCCGTGGCTGTCCTGGGTCGCAGCGGCTGCGCGTGAAGTCATGCAGCCGCCCCGGCCCGCCCTGGCAATGGTCCGGACACCCCAGCATTGTCCGTACCACGCCCCACCAACGCATTCTAACACCGTTGGCATGTCCCCTCCTGCCCCGCAACCGCCTCTGCCTGTCAATCAGGCAAAGGCGATCGCAGCCCTGAGATGCTTTTAGCGCAGCGATCCAGTCTGAATGGCCCCCTTCAACCAATTGTGCTCAGACCATATAGAAGGCATAATTAGCACTTAAGAGGCTATATAGTCTGCTTCATACAATGTGCAGTTTATGTAATATAATATAACCTTTAGGATACATATAAGCTTTTTTGACATTGTATCATTTTAATTGAAATAGGATCAACATCAATCACAATCTGCTACTAAGTTGCTGGCAGTAGCTGAAAATGCATAGGAGGGAACAGCTGATTATGATTTCAGTGAGCTCTAATAGTGGCTGTAATTATTTCTACTATCCCTTTTGTTTAAACTATCGGGGTGTATGTAGGAAGATAATATGGCAAAGAGAGTTGGAGTGATACACAACAAAAATTAATTTGTCTTATTACCGGCAATAGCCAATAGTGGTAACTTCTCCTTTATCTCTCTTAAAAATTCAACCATTCGGGAGTGTACCGCATTAGAGGCCTATGTGCAGGTTCAAACCTCTGCACTACTTGTTACAAAGCACCAGAGAGTACTTGCCATAGTCTCCTTGCTTGATACCTCCTCTTCCTTCCTTCTGGCCAAGTTGGGCGCACCTACCCTCTCTCATTCCTCGTCCTATACCTGTTGGCAAGACGTGAGAACAGCAGAAGGGGGGTCTATCTGTATCTTGGCCACTTTACACACCTCTATGTGTTTAAAGAATAAATTACTATGTTATGAACTCAGCATTTTGAAACTGGTTGGTAGTTGCTGAGAAATTGAGATATATATGCCTTACACCTCTGTCAAAGTATGATTGTGATCAACATTTGAAATTACTACTTTATGAATACAGCATTCTGAAACTGCTTGGTAGCTGCTGAAAAATTGAGGTTTATGTGTCTCATACCTCTGTTAAAGCACGATTGTAATCAACATTTCTAAAAAAGGTTTCTGTTTTTCTGTGTGTGCTATATATTTATAACCACTATATGGGGGTCATTCCGAGTTGTTCGCTCGGTAAAAATCTTTGCATCGCAGCGATTTTCCGCTTAATGCGCATGCGCAATGTCCGCACTGCGATTGCGCCAAGTAAATTTGCTATGCAGTTAGGAATTTTACTCACGGCTTTTTCATCGTTCTGGCGATCGTAATGTGATTGACAGGAAATGGGTGTTACTGGGCGGAAACAGGCCGTTTTATGGGCGTGTGGGAAAAAACGCTACCATTTCTGGAAAAAACGCAGGAGTGGCTGGAGAAATGGGGGAGTGTCTGGGCGAACGCTGGGTGTGTTTGTGACGTCAAACCAGGAACGACAAGCAGTGAAATGATCGCAGATGCCGAGTAAGTCTGGAGCTACTCAGAAACTGCTACGAGGTGTGTAATCGCAATATTGCGAATACATCGTTCGCAATTTTAAGATGCTAAGATTCACTCCCAGTAGGCGGCGGCTTAGCGTGTGCAAATCTGCTAAAATCCGCTTGCGAGCGAACAACTCGGAATGACCCCCTATGATCTTTGGATAGTGAGTACGTACGCTGTGAGTTCCTTAGGAGTAGATTATCTCTCAGACATGGGTGGATCCAGCTGTTGATAATTGAGGCACAATTTCTCTGGTGCGCTCATCATATGACTGTTTGACATCAAGCAACTGTTTATCCAGATAAAAAATAAATAAATAATAGAAAGCGCTGGTAACCGTGTAAAAAAGGCTTTACTTTTATTTGATATATTCTATTTATTCTTTTCTAAAATAGGATTTATATCTCATACATATATAAAATCTTAACATACAATATGCAATATTCATAAGCCATATATTCCAATTTTTATTTCATTTATCCTAGTTCAGAAATGCATTAATTTAGCAGATTTAATTATACTAGCATTTTCAGCTGAGCCTGGATAAATGACATTAACTTGTTACAATTTGGTCTCTACTAACTATTCACAGCTAAAACAGAAACTATTTAACCACTTTGAAAAGGTAAAATGTGTCCTCAATTTATTTGTCAGAGAGACTGTCCACAGCTGTGTAATTAAAACACCTTATCATGAAGCATTGTTGTTTGGCGACTGTGAGTTCTAATCCATTGCCGGCAATTAATTAAAGCTTGTATTCAGATCTGTCCTTTTTATATACAGACAAAGTTCTTAATAGTCGCTTAGATTAAAGCTTGCAGTGTAGTAGACTGCGCTCCAATGTGGTTATTAAAACATGGCCATGTTTGGTGATTTAAAAGTTGGATATTACCATATCTGTCCTGGGAACCCCGGTCCGTACACTCCCGGCCCTGGTAGCGAAATTCCTTTTAACGGGTCCTTATCCGGAGGTCTGAAATAGGTTCCACAGCCAAGGATATAGGATTGTGTATTATCCCTTGGTATCCTCTGATTGTAATAAAATGCGTTTCTCCGCCTGTTTCCAGTAATCGGCGGCTTCCTCAGTCACTGCACTGACTGAGGAAGCCGCCGATTACTGGAAACAGGCGGAGAAACGCGTTTTATTACAATCAGAGGATACCAAGGGATAATACACAATCCTATATCCTTGGCTGTGGAACCTATTTCAGACCTCCGGATAAGGACCCGTTAAAAGGAATTTCGCTACCAGGGCCGGGAGTGTACGGACCAGGGTTCCCAGGACAGATATGGTAATATCCAACTTTTAAATCACCAAACATGGCCATGTTTTAATAACCACATTGGAGCGCAGTCTACTACACTGCGAGCTTTAATCTAAGCGACTATTAAGAACTTTGTATATAAAAAGGACAGATCTGAATACAAGCTTTAATTAATTGCCGGCAATGGATTAGAACTCACAGTGGCCAAACAACAATGCTTCATGATAAGGTGTTTTAATTACACAGCTGTGGACAGTCTCTCTGACAAATATATTGAGGACACATTTTACCTTTTCAAAGTGGTTAAATAGTTTCTGTTTTAGCTGTGAATAGTTAGTAAAGACCAAATTGTAACAAATTAATGTCATTTATCCAGGCTCAGCTGAAAATGCTAGTATAATTAAATCTGCTAAATTAATGCATTTCTGAACTAGGATAAATGAAATAAAAATTGGAATATATGGCTTATGAATATTGCATATTGTATGTTAAGATTTTATATATGTATGAGATATAAATCCTATTTTATAAAAGAATAAATAGAGTATATCAAATAAAAGTAAAGCCTTTTTTACACGGTTACCAGCGCTTTCTATTATTTATTTATTTTTTATTCTGATTTATGGGCGGAGTATTCCCTAATTGAAAGCTGCGGCAACTGTGAAGGTATTTGGTTGGCGCCAGGAGTTTTTCATTATCTATTGTTTATCCAGATAGCTGTCATTAAGCACTGACAAATCATTTCTAGTTCTCCTGCTTAAACTGTTGGGATGTATGTAGAAGAAATTATGGCAAAGAGAGTTGGAGTGATACGCTGTGAGTTTTTTCCGGAAAAATTATCTCTCAAGACATGGGTGTATCCAGCTGTTGATAATTGAGACATAACTTCTTTGGTGCGATCATTACATGACTGTTTGATACCGAGCAACTGTTTATCCAGATAGCTGTCATTAAGCACTGATACCTCACACCCCTGCCTTAACCCAGCAAGTGGAATGGTTGACAACTGCTGATAATGGAGGCACATGTACCTCACACCTCTACACAGCAGTGACTGTAATCTATATTAAAGGTAAATTGATTTCTTTCTGAGTGATTAACACATGACCCTTTGACATAGAGCAACCAGGTTTTTTTTTGGATAGTTGTTTTCAAGCACCGGTGCCTCACACACCTTCATTTTGTACATGCGTGTGATCTAACATAAACTAATCATTTTTTTCACACAGGTGGCACCATTACACGGCTGGCTGATGGTATGTCCATGTCCACTATATTTCTGAGAAATGGCTTCACAGACACTTTCCTTTGATAATTGGGCCTCATACTGGTGTATAGGTGACCCAACCTGAAATAACCAATCAGTGACCTATGATTCAAACTTATTGCCCTGAGAATTTGTACAAGGGCTATACAATTGATAAGATGATGGTCACACTGTCCAATTTTTAACATATCTTTACTTAGCCACACACCAGTGGTAAGGGAATTATTACGTAGTCGTAGACGGACTTGAATATACCTAATTGTTCTGACTGAGGTCATCTAGATAAGACCATATTTTTCAATATATTTTCGCATATGATCACATATTTATTAGTGAATTCACACGGATCATGTAGATTTCAATTTTTAAGGCATATCTAATAAAATTTGTAATTTTAAGATTGATTCATTAATACACCAAAATTATTTTGTTACCTCAGATAAGAGTGCTCCCTACCAGGGTTATCTTGTCTTCTCTGTAATCTTCTTTATTATTCGTGCTGTTATACCCTTGGGAGCACCAGTGGCGTCACAAGGGGGGTGCGGGGGGTGCGGCCCGCTCCCTGGTGTCACTTGCCGAGGGGTGACACCAAAATGCCGGCTCCTGCAGAGTGACAGAAGCCGAGTTCTGCACTGTTATATTATGTGCAGCACTCGGCTCCTGTCACTGTGTAGGAGCCAGCACTGCAGGGACAGCACCTCCCGGGAGTCAGCCCTCACCTCCCACCCCCCAGTGAAAAAAAAAAAACGGGTGTCGGGACGCGAAGCCCCTCCCCTCCCCTCCGGAAAGCCCTGCCCCCTTTGCGTGCCTGCAATGGTCTAAAAGCGGGTTCCGCCCGCGAAGCCCCACCCCTCTATTTAAGCCACGCCCATTCCCGTGAAGCCCCACCCCCTTTATCCTCGCTGCCGCACCGGGTGTCACAGAGGTGAGTGACGCCTCTGGGGAGCACCACTGACCGTCAAAATTTGTTGTTACCAATAATACCATTCTGGTTATAGGTATACAATTGACCAATCAAGGGAAACAATATCCCAAGAGTGTCAGTTAATTCTGAGGTAGTTATATTTTGTCTAATTAGTTCCTGTGCGACCTTCCCCAAACCTCCCCTTTTTTTGCTACATATAAGCTTTCTAAGCACACATTCTCCCACCTCATGGTTAGACGTCCGTCTCTTCCTGCTGGCGGCTGCTCTCTGGTTTCTCTGGTCTTTTTTGGCCAGGTCGGGGGAAGAGGGGGTTTCCGAGCAACTGGAAACCCCTCCTGCATTTGCCTATGACTAGGGTAATGGATTTGACTCCAACCAGGGCTCTATGCATGTGAAGTTTGTATGTTCTCCCCGTGTTTACATGGGTTTCCTCTAGGTGCTCCAGTTTTTCACACATTCTAAAGGCATATTGTAAATGGCTTCTGACAAAAATTAACCCTACATGTGGTAGGGAATTTTAGAGTCTATTTACTAAGCCTCGGAGAGAGATAAAGTGGAACGATTAAGATAAAGTACCAGCCAATCAGCTCCTAACTGCCATGTTACAGGCTGCTTTTTAAAAAGACAGCTAGGAGCTGGTTGCCTGGTACATTATCTCTCTCCGCTTTATCTCTCTCCAAGTAAATAGTATCTGCAAAGCGCTGCAGAATAAGTGTGCGCTGTATAAATAGTTGTTAATAAATAAGAGTGTTTACTGAATGTTGTAAAGGGCACTTTAATACCTCACCTTAAATCACACATAATGAAACCGTTCTTTGCTGGCAGAAGCAGCACAGAGGATATAAGATAAAGGTTTATTGCTCTCTCTGGCCTGCGTGTATGGGATTTTCTGTCTGCTACACATGAATGGGATTGATGTCCTCAGTACAACACTGACACAATGTAAATGAGTTACACTTCGCTGGGCTTTGTCTGTTTAATGAGTAAAATGACTAACGAGGTCAGTGGGAGTTAGAGCCTTTATCAATCAATATTATTATCATAGGGACAGGAGAAAGGAGGTAACCCTTAGCTGTGCCCGTGGGGTGACAAGCAGGCCAGATTAATGGCATCGCTGCCTAATTGCTGAGGAAACATTTAGACGCCTTGGATAAGAAACAGGGGATAAATGAATTGGCGTCTCTTTGCCACCAGAAACACACATTTGTCAAACATTCTAAAGTGACGAGTGGAGGAGGAGGCCATAGCAACCAATCAGATTCTAGCTATCATTTTAGAGGGGTGGTATTCAGTTTGTCGGCTGTCGGGATCCCAGCGCACAGTATACCGGCGCCGGAATCCCGACAGCCGGCATACCGACACTTTATCTCCCTCTTGGGGGTTCATGAGCCCCCTGGAGGGAGAATAAATAGCGTGGCGCGCGTAAAGCAGCTAAACCCGACTAAAGACATGGGCGCAATCGTGAAAAGTCCCGTTTGAGCGTCCTGGGGGTGGAGAGCTGAAATGCTGATATCGCACCCATCGGCAGTAACATTGCGGGATTCAAATCTTCTCTGCCCCCTCCCGCCCCCGTCACGCCCGCTTGCAGTATTCAAATGTTACTGCCGATGAGCGCGATATCAGCATTTCAGCTCGCCACCCCCTGGGGTGCGATCGCGCCCATGACTTTAGTCGGGTTTAGCTGCTTTACGCGACTAAACCCGTCTCTTGTGGGCGTGATCAGCGTGAAAACGGGGGTCATTAGAATATCGCCCCGCGATCTCCCGTCACTTTAGACGGGAGATCGGGGGCGATAAAAGATTTGAATCCCGCCCTTTGGTTGTTGTACCCCAGTGAAACACTTATGTAGCTGTCGCACGTGTTCCCCTTCATACATTGTGCACAGTGCTTGTGTAATCGCTGCGTGAGCCATACAGAGATATGTGAGGAATGCAGACAGGCTTCTGGGTTCCCTACCTAGCAGGAAGATCAATAGTACAACACAACAGTATTATACGCCTGCATGTGAAGTCGGTGCTCCATCCATATGGTGACAGCAGTCCAAAATCCAGGCTCAACGCTCCAAGTGGCTCTGTAGAGGACTGCTACTGCAACTAGACCAGTTCCTGCGTTTAAGAGGTTCTGCAGCAGAGGGGACCCAGGATTCCGCAAATACCCTGAAGAAATGAACTAGTGAGTTTTATGGCTCTACGTGTAAATATAACTGTATATACTGCTAGGTTATGTCAGTGATCCTGTATCAAAGTTTGCTTGACTTTACACAGCATCTCAGAGGTTAACACGTGCTTCTTGTAGCTCCGGGATCATGGTTTCAACTTTGATTAGGTTGTTGCGATGTGACTTTGTATGTTCTGCCTATTTTGGAGCTGTTGTCCCTTTTTTTGTCACGTTACATTGTACATATGTACTGTATGCTCTCTCTTTGGTTTCCTTGTCACATAATTATTGTGTTCTAAAACAATAGGGAGAGATGTATCAAACCTTGGAGAGAGATAAAGTACCAATCAATTAGCTCCTAACTGCCATGTTACAGGTTGTATTTGAAAATCACAGTTTGGAGCTGGTTGGTTGGTACTTTACAACTCCCCCTCTATCTATCTATCTATCTATCTATCTATCTATCTATCTATCTATCTATCTATCTATCTATCTATCTATCTATCTATCGGAACCGATTGGCTGGTACTTTGTCTCTTTCCATTTTATCTCTCTCCAAAGTTTGAAACATCTCCCGCTATGATCCATACCCTCCAACTGTACCTTTTCAGCAGGTACAGTACCTTTTTTTTATGGTCTGTACTCTGTACCGATTTTTGGCTCTCCAAACTTCCCTTGAAAGTATAGGAAAAGGGGTGTGGGCACGCCCCTTTACCCATGGCCACGCCCCCTTTCGAGTTGTTCCGATTTTTCTGTGTAAAATGTTGGAGGGTATGTGTGATCGCCCTAGGCATTTTTAAAATGAGCTGTTAGAATGGGCAGAAACGTAGCAATCAGCTCATGTGACTGTTCCTAGCCAATGCTGTGAAAGCTGGCAATTTGATGATGCCATAGGATGTTTCTCAGGAGCTCACTGAGCATGCTCCTGCCAGTACATGGACTGTTAGCTTTAGTAAATCTACCCCTATTGTATAATATATATTCTAGTCTCCCAGACACTGTTAGTCATGTGTGAAACAAAGTACATCGGTTTAGTGAAATCTGCGCAGACGACCGGCATGACTGTCTGTCTGTATGATATTAGGCTAATCCTCAGGGAAGTGAGTCCCGGGATTATCTGGAGGCTGAAATTCCCTGTAATCTATTTGCTAATAGGGATATGAGTGACGTCTGGCAGAGGATTGAATGGTCGTTTCCAGAACTGACTGTATATTGGGGGTCATTCTGAGTTGATCGTAGCTATGCTAAATTTAGCACAGCAACGATCATTCACACTGACATGCGGGGGGACGCCCAGCACAGGGCTATCCCGCCCCGCATGTCAGTGCCGGCCCCCCCTCGCAGGAGTGCAAAGGCATCGCACAGCGGCGATGCCCTTGCACTTCCAGAGTAGCTCCCGACCAGCGCAGCTTTAGCGTGCTGGCCGGGAGCTACTCGTCGCTCCCCGGCCCGCAGCGGCTGCGTGTGACGTCACACAGCCGCCGCGGCATGCCCCCCCCCCCAACGGTCCAGCCACGCCTGCGTTGGCCGGACCGCTCCCCCTAAATGGCGGCTTAACGCCGCCGTCCAGCTCCCTCCCGCCCAGCGACCGCGTCTGCCTCAGAGGCGATCGCTAGGCAACGACGGCTGACATGCGCCAGCGCACTGCGGCGCATGCGCAGTTCCGACCTGATCACTGCGCTGCGACAAACTGCAGCAAGCAATCGGGTCGGAATGACCCCCTTTGTGTAGACTGGACAATAAATGATCCAACCCCCCCCAAAAAAACCAAACAAACAAAACAAAACTGTTTACAACGTGTTGTGTCACATTAATATATGTGAGTATATATATTTTTCAGTGTTTTGTGTTTGTAAGTAGTGTATTATTTCATTAGAAAAATGCAGAGCATGCAAAAAGTCAAAAAGTGTTTGGTCTTTAAGTAACTCCCTCATCCACACTCCAATGGAGGCAGCCATTTTGTCGTCCGAAACTATTTACTCTATGTGATAGGAAATATTGACATCAATTCCCCTGTAATAATCTTTCGAAATAATTTGCAAGTAGGGCCGTCGAGAGCTGACAAGGGCCTGGGTACTGGGGGGGTGGCTAAATCCAGGAGCGTGACCACACCCCCTCTAAATAAATGTGAAAAATACTATGTGCGGATTCAAGTGTCTCCCTCAGCAGCTGACCTGGACACCCGCCGTGCCCCCCACCCCAAAAAAAACCCCGGCACCACAAAGGTAGCTGACTTGGACCCACCAGCTATCTTGGGCCCAGGTAAACAGTACCCGTCCCCTACTCAGCTTTTAAGTCTGGTGTTTAATTAAGAATTTAAAATATTGTTCTTATATAAATATGACTTTATCAAGTACTAAAAATAAATAGGGGGAATTGCACTGTACAGATGGTCAGTCTGGAAACATGGGGACAGTGTCAGACTGGGGCATGGAGGGCCCACCACGGGGAATGCAGTGGTAGGGGCCCATGCTTAGGGGTGTGGCAGTAGTGAATTTCCCATTAGGCATGTGAGGCACGTGCCTAGGGGCATCACTTGTTTGGGGGCGACACTTAGATGCTGGTGTTGGTAGTGTCAGCTCGAAATATACCAGTAAATGCTAAATATTTCCACTGTACTGTACCATATACAATCTTTAATAGAGTTTAAATGGATAGGACTTGCACATACTGCCCGTGTAAGCTGACCTACTTAGTAAATATGTACACATAATTAAAAATAAAAAAATGTCATAGTGGACTTTTTATTATTCTATTAAATTGGCTATCATCAACCAATCAATTAACATAATAACATAATAAATTTATGTGAGGCTGGCCGTTATTGTTGGGCCTTGAGACACCCTCACCCCTAAATCAGCTCCTGGGTGTGGGTCCCATTGGGTGTTGCCCCTGTGGCCCAATCCAACCATGCACGGGGACATCTCCACTCTCCAGGGTCAAAGCTTTACAACCTTTGGATCTTTGGAACACTTTATAAGTATTTTGGGAGGTACTTACTACTCAGACCTACTGTATGCGGTTGCAGACATCAGAGGCGGGATGTACTAAATGACATTGCCGTTCATCGTCACGATGCTAAGCGAATATATAATTACATATGCACTTAGCATTGCGGAGGACAGTTCTTCCAATGAGAGCTGTCCTCTGTGATCCCCGGCGTCTCCTTGACTTCCGGGTTTCGGCCGCCTGTGTCATTCTGCGTATATGTGCAGAATGACGGGGTCGGCCCCGGGGCATGCTGGGAGGGATCTGATCAGATCCCTCACACAGCGCTGCGGAGAGAAGCCCATAGGCTTTTATGGGGTATCGCCAGCAAAAGCTGGGTGTTAGTACATTCCTAATATGCGGTAAATGGAGGGGGGTTGTTTATCGCATTTTCTGTTTAGTACATCCCGCCCCAAGTAACTAACTACCACCATCTGTACTGTTACTAAGGAGCAATGTTTACAGTATGCACGTTGTCACTCGGTAGGTCTGCAGAGACCGCAGAGGTGTCCCAGTAACATTCTGATAAACACTCACAGTAATATTTATGCTTATAATGCATTATTTATGGCCTACTCTCCAAAAGGCGTTTCTGCTGTTATATATATTGGCACCATATACTGTACTCTGTTTCATTATTTGCAATGTGACACTGTTTTTGCAAGATAAGGCCTGATAATTGCATTACGCATGTACCGCTATGTCGCACAACATAGCGCAGAGAGGATTTATTTGCAAAGTGATTGACAGTCAGGGGGGAGGAAACGGGGGAGTGGCTGCAAAACGGAGGTGCGTCGCAACCATTGTGGGGGCGTTTAAGATCTTGCGACAGCAATTCCCTATGCAGTACCTACGTCTCCGGTGTGTTACTTCCTGTGGCAATGCTGAGCGGCCATGCTGGCTACTCACTCAGACGGTCAATGTTTGCCTGATGTGCGTCCGATGGTTGCGTCGTTGTACACAAGCAGTGGACAAAGACAAGGATTATGGGTGTCTCTATACATCTCCCGGCTGTTGCAACATTTGCATATTTTTGCAGAGTCGCTGCGTACAGATTCCCAGCTGAGAATGCATTTGCGTATAACTCTGTATCATGGGGGTCATTCCGAGTTGTTCGCTCGCTATATGTTTTTAGCAGTCATGCAAACGCTAAGCCCCGCCCTCTGGGAGTGTATCTTAGCTTAGCAGAAGTGCGAACGAAAGGATCGCAGAGCGACTACAAAAAAATATTGTGCAGTTTTAGAGTAGCTCCAGACCTACTCAGCGCTTGCAATCACTTCAGACTGTTCAGTTCCGGATTTGACGTCACAAACACGCCCTGCGTTCTCCCAGCCACGCCTGCGTTTTTCCTGGCACGCCTGCGTTTTTTCGAACACTCCCTGAAAACGGTCAGTTGACACCCAGAAACGCCCCTTTCCTGTCAATCACTCTGCGGCAGCCATTGCGACTGAAAAGCTTCGCTAGACCTTGTGTAAAAATACTTTGGCTGTTGTGAAAGTATGTCTCGCGTGCGCACTGCGCCGCATATGCATAAGTGCCGCTTTTTCACTTATTCGCTGCGTAGCGAACATTTTTTTCTAGTGATCAACTCGGAATGACCCCCATGTCTAGAATTACCACAGACACAAGGGGGAACTTCTCACGGAGGGACTGATTCTGAGGGGCACATAACTGCGCTAGACTTCCGCCCGTATTCTGGTGTTGCATGGATCTCTCTGCATAAGCACCATCCTCTGCTTTACCATTGTTTTTATCAGGGCTTACAAACCTACCCCTCTGCTGTGTAGGTCCAACACGTCCGTCTGAAATAGGCAGCCCCTCAGTATGCACATGACTCAGAATATGGCGGAACTCTGGCTACACGCCCGCGACACCCAGAAACATCCATTTCATGGGTGGAAGGAAGGATATGGCCCATTCAGGATCACTCGGAGACACGTAGAAAACATATTTGTCCTACAGTGCTGTGTGCTATAATCAGAGTCAGAATTTGGCTGATAAAGAGGACTTGACAGATTCTCCTTTAGGGTACATTTACTAAGCAGTGATAAGAGCAGAGAAGTGAGCCAGAGGAGAAATTTCCCCA